>NW_019385228.1:262237-281478 GCF_000671375.1 Centruroides sculpturatus | reverse complement strand
AAAATACAAGAAGTTTTATTCCAAGCAAGCATCGCAAGCCCGCTAGGTTAATTTCTGCTGCTTGCTTGGAATAAAATTTCTTGTATTTTATATCAAAATGATAGGCAAGCAATTCTGTTAAAAGCACTGGCACTGAACGTTTCGCTTCATGCAGTCTATTTTGCAACTTTTTTTAAAATGATGTCAATCCCGAAAATCTCGGGATTAGGAAAACTTAATCCCGAAAATTTTGGGACTGAAAAGTGGTCGGGATCCCGGGATCCCGATTTTCGAGATCCCGGGATCAAATCCTCTAGTCTGGTTGTACCCCAAGCTACTTGATTTTTATGGAGTGTTCGATATTACCTTTGTGTTTTACAATATTATATAAGGGTTTCAATTGGATTTCCAGGACTATTGAATTGGATGGAAAGCGATGGAGTAGAATGTGTTTATGTTATGTATTAAATAAGAGGGACTTTCTATGCTCTAAAAATTTCAGAAAAATTTATTTAAATAATGGTATTAATTTTGATGAATTACTAAATATCTGATAATTACTACTGTTGCTCTACTTTGAAATTTGATGGCATACCTTCTGAATTTTGGAGGACGGATTCATTTTTTCCGATATTGCTTATAAGTTTTGATAGAATCTTGAGATCTAGGGTAGTCCAAAAAAATTGGAATAGTCATATTCTATGTCAAGTATATAAAATTGGCTCTAAGTCGATTTCTAGTAATTATAGAGGAATTTCTCTGGTGAACACTCTGTCAAATTTTTTTTGTGATATACTGCATTATAGGTTGGTTACTTGGTTAAATTTAAACTATGTTTTATTTGAGAATCAGAACGGTTTTTATGAAAACTATTCTACGTTAGACAATGTTTTTATTCTTCATACCATTATTACTAAAACGATGATGAGAAAAATTATATACATTCTTCGTTGATTTGTCCGTAGCTTTTGATACCGTAGATAGTAATTTAATGTGAAAAACTCTTGAAATATGGTATTAGCTTTAATTTTGTTTTTTTGCTTACAGGATTATATAAAGAGTCTAATCTCTGATGTGAATATTAAATGGGGTCGTTTTTGTTCTAGGTCTTTTAAACTGCTAATGGGGATAAACAGGGCTGTGTTGTTATGTGTATATTTAAAATCATTTAATTGAACAAATAATCAACTCTGAGTATGAATGTATTGTGGTGAACGGCATTAATATCAAAATATGGGCTTATGCAGCTGACATACTTTTGATTGCCGACTCTGTTAGAGGTTTACAATGATTTATTAACATTTTGGATAAATATTTATTAGAAAATAATATGAGTTGAATCTCATGAAATCTAAAGTTGTTGTCTTCCGTAATGGTGGTAAACTAGCTAACTTGGATTAATGGTTGTTTAGAATCGATGTTATACAGTTAGTTTTCCAATATAAATATTTGTGTGTTATATTTAACTACAATGGAAAATACAAATACTATATTTAAACTGGTAAAAGAAATGCCTTTTATTAAAAATTTTTATTCAGATGTGTAGATCTGCTAAATTACGTAATTTGAAAGATTGTTTAAAGATTTTTAATTTAATTGTTACATAACCTTAGTTATATGCATCTGCGGATTGGGGATATTAGTCTAACGAAGTAGATTCAGACTTGGCTAATTTTATTAAAAAAGTTATTTGGTTTGTCTGGTTTAGGGAATTCGATCCCGGTCCTTATTTCTAATCCCGGGATTTCGGGATTATACTTATTCAATCCCGGGATCCCGGGATTATTTCGGTATTGAGGGTTAATAAAAAAATAAGAAAATCTTACAGAAATCAAAAATCAAAATTTAGACAAAAATCAACGTATTTTACGGTATACACCTAGTTAATTTAATCACTCTAACTAATCAGACTTAGAGTCAGACTAACCAGACTTAAAATCACTGTTTCATGTTAAATTTATTCTTTTTTAAGCATCACTGAGATCTCTTTAAACTCACATAAATTGAAAAAACTTTTATGTAACAAACTATGCAAATAAACGTTGAAAATTCACAAAAATCTCTCTTAACATCGACTAAATAGACTACTTTCATATAACAACCTAGTAAGTAGGTAGTAAAGTAAGTTTCTTAGCAAAAAGTATTTAAAAATAATATTAATCAGTCACATTTTTCTTAAATATAAAGAAAACTAATCTAATAGGAACATTCTAATTTGAATTGCGAAAATATGATCTGAGAAATAACAACGCATCCAGTGTCTCATCACCAAGTCTGCTTCTCAATTTGTTGCACATATATGCAGCTGCTGAGAAAACGCGTTTAGGTTTGATGGAAGTTGGAGGAATCGTTAGTAAATACTTATAAGCTTCGAGGACACGGGGAGGATGGAAGAAAACAGTCCGGTCGACACGGATCGGGATTGTAGGAGTAAAGGCTACAATCCCGATTGTTTCGATCATTGTAAGCATGTCTTTCTAAAAATAAACGCGTTAATTTTGTAAATTCGGTCTCTGTGTGAGTCTCTCAGCGTCCAGCAAACCACTACCCCGAAACGTAAAAAGACTTTCTCGCATCATCCTGACAGATCGCGGGCAAGGCGAGGGTCATAACCTTTTCACCTAAGGTCGACCCCCCTAAGCGAGAGGCGTCGGGTCTATATTAACCACACTGGCAAAACAAGATGGCTGACACATTGACAGGTAAAACGCACTGAGTAGTGCTCTCGACTGCGCCAGAAAATCGATTGGCGCCCGCGAAAATTCAAAAATACAAAAATGAAGTATATTACCAAGTAACCCAGTGAGAACTGCTTGCCTATCATTTTAGTTGAAAATACAAGAAGTTTTATTCCAAGCAAGCATCGCAAGCCCGCTAGGTTAATTTCTGCTGCTTGCTTGGAATAAAATTTCTTGTATTTTATATCAAAATGATAGGCAAGCAATTCTGTTAAAAGCACTGGCACTGAACGTTTCGCTTCATGCAGTCTATTTTGCAACTTTTTTTAAAATGATGTCAATCCCGAAAATCTCGGGATTAGGAAAACTTAATCCCGAAAATTTTGGGACTGAAAAGTGGTCGGGATCCCGGGATCCCGATTTTCGAGATCCCGGGATCAAATCCTCTAGTCTGGTTGTACCCCAAGCTACTTGATTTTTATGGAGTGTTCGATATTACCTTTGTGTTTTACAATATTATATAAGGGTTTCAATTGGATTTCCAGGACTATTGAATTGGATGGAAAGCGATGGAGTAGAATGTGTTTATGTTATGTATTAAATAAGAGGGACTTTCTATGCTCTAAAAATTTCAGAAAAATTTATTTAAATAATGGTATTAATTTTGATGAATTACTAAATATCTGATAATTACTACTGTTGCTCTACTTTGAAATTTAATTATTTTGATAATTTTATTCTTAATTTGAATCGACATATTAATGTAAGCACTTATAATGTTTTGTATAAGCACTTAAACAAATTTTTTTTGACTGTTCGATTTACAATAACAATTTCTCTTTCAATATTATCTTTACGGTAATGCAAATCAGATGTAACTTTACAGAATTATCGCAGAGAAATTTGCATGTATTGTCAGGGTGATCAGCTATTGGAGGCTTTTCACGTGATAGCTAGGTGTACTACTTTAAAAAAAATTCGTGAAAGTCTTTTTGGTTTCTCTATTATTCCGGTTGAGAGTTTTTTGGATCTTATTTGTAATTTACGCAATTTTGATTTAATCGATTTTGTTCAGAAGATTAAATTATTTTTCAGGTAATTGTGAGAATCTGGACTCTTACGGGAGTTTTTTTGAGAAATTAAATATTAAAATATTATTTTTTTTTAAATTTGTTTAAGTTAGACCTTTTTTACGCCACAATGTACTGCGTCACCTCGAAAAAACTTTGAACGTCTTCGGAAGTTTTCCTCTCACTCCAGGCGATCGTTCAATTCTAAAGTAAATAACGGATAAAAATAAATAGTGAATTAACGTCGACAACCGCCTGTTACTGTATAGAGAGTAACCGAAGGGTCACTGACGAGTACCCTTCTAGAAAGACGTTCGTTTTTGACTAGTAACATAAACACAGCTGGACGCAAGTCGAGCTAGCGATTGCATCAGATTTTCTTCCCTCATGATTTCCCTTCCGAGACAAGTATAAAAAGGGTTCGAACTTGCACCTCCGGTCTGACAACCGAGGCGCACTTAGCCATAGCAGACGAGCAGGCAAACACATCAGAGGAGACCTTAGAAGCGGACAGCTAGCAGAGACCCATAAGAGGATAGTGAAGCGGACACCAGGTCCATACCGCCATAACATCCGTCGCGACCCGCCATAATCTTTGACCTGAAGAGACTACGATTATGAACCGCCAATTTAAGAGCGTTTTACCGACTTTCCATAACGAGAGCAGGAATCCGTGATTTAAGCAACTATCCACATTTCGGTACTCTCTCTTTTGTTCCTCGACACTCTCTCGATCATAGTGTAAGATTCGACAATATTATGTCGTTAGAATTAGATCTTAGGTAGTTGGTTAGAATCATATTAGACGAATTATTGTAACTTTTTTGATTTGTATTTATTTGTTAGTTAATTAAATATGTTCGTATTGTTCAACCTGTGTAATTATTAGGGAACCTCGTCACGATTTCGCTACCCCGCCCATTCATTTAACCGAAGCCATCACTGACAAAGAAGCCGGTAAGAGGGGAAGAGCTTGAACCTCCCTCGATTCACATAATCTTATGTTGACTTTTTTTTTTTCAGTGATCCTCTTTACGGAGTGTGATGTATATTTTTGTTTGGTTTTGCATATTGCAGCATTCGATTTTGTCTAAAGGTGGCATTTGCTTTTTTCCTATAAAAGTGCGTTCGTGGCCAAGAATTTTTGGGAGACTCTCCACATTTTGACAAGCTAACTTAATTTTTTTTCTCTTATAGGTAGGAGTAATTAATTTTTGTATATAATGTTGTTTTTGTTTGGATAGTTTTCCCCATAATTTTGATTTTTGTTTTTTTTTATATTTGGATATTTTGTTTAAATATTTTTTAGCATCAATTATAATCTCTGTGTAATTTGTTTGTTTTGTTTATGTAAATTTTAATTTACTCTGTAATAACTTATAGACTGTAATAATTTTTTGGTTTGTAATGTATATATAATAATTCTTGTATTTTCCCCATCATTGGTTCTTCGCAGTATGTCTAAATAGATAAATAAAATATATATGAAAAAACACAAAAAAATATTCACACAGCAATGTATAATAATAGATTAAGTAGTTCATTTATTCTATATTAATTATTCATTTGTTTAACGAAGGTCCTGACTTTTCTGAAATCCTTGTTTGTTTTGCAATAAAGTCGTGAAGTTTCGTTTGTCGCTTTTCTTCCCTAAGAAAATATCGGTAGCAGAAAATCGCATCCAAAACGCCTCGTTTTGTTTTTTCACTCCTTTCAAAATCCAGATCGTTTCTATGATTTGATCAATTAAAATAAGGAAATCTATAAAGAAATTTTTCTGGTTCTTCGTTCTCAGAATCGCTATTTTCCAGTTCTACATGGATTACTTGTTTTGCCAGTTTATGAAGGTCGACATCAGTAAGGCTCTCACCAGAAGCCTGTGGTAACTCTTTCATATCCTGCTCGTCTATAGATTCAAAGAAAGTACGCCTTTTTGCTACTTTTTTCTGATTGGTTCGAGTTCATAAATAATCGTATTATGTAAGAATCAATAAAATGCCACGATAATTTAAATCAGCAAAAATTTTCAGATTTTTTTCAATCTTCGAGCAGATGGCTTTATAACGAATCAGAGTTAAGTGAAGCAACGTTAAGCAGTGTCTTACTGTATTATTGTTCGAAGATATAACATGTATTAATCATTATAAATTTACAAATAGGCCTATATCTTACTAGGATTATAAAGACGAGTATTCATTATATTATTTCGATCATACTTTCGATCGTTCTGCATAAGAATCACATATAAGTGTCAATCAGCAAAGAAATATTTTATTTGAATTAAAACTTTCGACTGCAATATTAGAAAATGTGAACGTTATTTGTTCACTCAAATATAATAATAGTCTAGAAATTGATCACTCGAGAACCGTATTTTGTATACTATCCTGAGGATCAGAATTTGAGTAAACGATTAAATTGATTGAATTATGAAGATAATTACATCGATCAAAAATTTCGTGCTACTTTGGATCGTAAATTTATACTTAAACAAGGTTATTTTGTCATTTCCTTCATTTTCTCATGTGGTAAATATTATATCGTATTCTCTCCATGAGAAAGTAATATTTTCCTTTTAAAATTATTGGTAGATCAGTGTGTGACGAGAAAAACATTTTTGAAAATCATTGGGAATTCGCGATCTTTACCGAAAAACCTTGTTTTACTACGATAGTTATGGAATGAACCTGACAAAAACAAAAATTATAAAATTAATAAAGCGAAGTTCTAAAAATTGTTGCTGGACTAATATTGTTTTTCAGAGTTTATATTCGATAAATTGTGGATATTTTTGTTTTTATTTTCTATAAAAGTTAATAAAAATCAATGTTTAAAAGAATTAAGTATAACTGATAAATTTTATAACGATGAATTTGTAAAAAAATTTGTTAAAAATCTTTTCTATATAGCATGGACACATGCTATTATGTATAATCAATGCTGCAAATAAATTTTTTTTTATTATTTAAAAAATTACACTTGTCTGATATAACTTTTAGTATTTCACTCCCTAAAATATGTCTTATTATATTATAAATATAATCGATATTTAAGAAAGACTCATTAATTTTTTTTAAATGCCTTATCACATAACCGTGTTGTCTTCATTAAAAAGGTAATTTTAATAAATATAATATTAAATTTAGAATGTGTTTTAGAATAATACTAATTTTAACGCGAAACTGAATGTTAGTAAAAAAAAAAACAGGGCTCAAACCTAGAAATACCGAAGACCCCGTGTCCAAATGTTTGACCTAGATCTATTAGTAGATAGCGTAAATCTTCGAAAATTCGCCCATTTAAAATCGATTTATGGAATTGATAAAATCCCAATCTAACGCGTATATTTCTTTAACAAAAATGAAAAAAGAAAAAATAACTATCCACCCACCAAGTACAGAATCAATGTTAATGACTAAATGTTATAAGAAAGCTTTTGATGCAACGAACGAAGATTTGAGATATGTCTTTTGTATTAAGAAAAACAGAATTTAGAAGATATGCAAAATCTTATAGGGCACTTATTTTACAAAATAATGACTAGTCTGTATTTTTCGAAAAATAATGTCAAATATTTATCATATTTTAGCTAGAATTAATTTGTTGGTAAAAAAAAAAACACTTTTTAATTATAAAGAAGACGATCACACGAAGTATCAAGATGTATATTTTTCTAGTCATGTTAAGCATATTTTGTCCTTGTATGTAATTGATGAAAAATTAATGAATATATTGTATACAAATTTAATCCTTTGAGCCCAACTCCAGTTTATTTAATATTGCTTCCAGCGTTGCATGATTTGGCTACTTTGCGCCAAAAAGTTGGCTACACTTTTTTTAGTTTAGCGTAAAAAATATTATGTCTCGCATCGACTACTTTTTGGGCTACATATAATTTATAATATATACTAGCTGATGAGCCCGGCGCTGCCCCGGAAAAAAGTAACAATAGAGAAGGTTAAGATTATTACATTATAGCCAATCTTACCCGTTTTCTCAGAACGCAAGAACTAGATTGCCAAGTTTCCAGACTAATTAGAAAATTTTTAGATGGATGTAAAATTTTGTTCGATTTTTCGAAAAATGCAAAAAACAGCATCTGCGCCTGTAAATCTTGCACGTTACTTTCTCTTAACACTTCAATTGTTACTTAACAACTTCCACTGTTAACATTTTAATTGTTAACAACCTCTCCCCCCGGAGTAAATTTCGAAAAATCTTTTTTTAGTGTACGTTCTCATGACGCACCCTAACTGTGTACCAAATTTTAACCAACTCCTAACCGTTTGGGCTCTGCGCATCTTATTAATATTATTTTTCGGAGTGGCTATTTCAAAGGGCAATTTTGGCAACTAAAAATAATATTGTCGACAATATTTAGCTTTAATATTTAAAAGAAAATTCTCGGTAATATCCAAAAAAAAAAAAAAAAAAAATTCAGTACTGTCAAGAGCTCCTCCTCTTTTAAGTTTGGACATTGTATAAAATATAAATCAAATCAACTTTTTATTAACAAATACACTAAGTACACTTTACACAGTTTTCACACTTTATTTTCGATTTATGTTCAGTCACTGTATAACTTTGACTACTCACACTTTACTGTTTGTTTTTATACACTCACTGCACTACTTTGGAATTTTCACTTCTTTTTCGGTTCTTCCTTTCGTAACTAATAAGAAACTGACGTTCAAACCCACGACGGATCTTGCTTTATACACCCTTCTCCAATGGGTAGTCCCACCCATACAAAAAAGACTTCGAATGGTCCACAATGTTCCAGAACATTCCACAACATTCGATAGTGTTCTGGAACGTTCCACAATGATCTGGGATGTTCCGGGATGTTCCCGAACGATCCAGAACATCCCGGAACATTCTCGAACGTTGTGCAATGCTCTCGAATACACTCGAATTTTCTGGACTGTTCTAGAAATTTCTAGAAGGCAAAATTTCCAGCCCTTATATTTTCAACAGCATGCTCTTTAGGTAAAAACGGGAAGCGTCGTCATAAATGGGGGATAGAGGGGTACCACACCATATAATAGCCTTGATCGTACCGGGACTTATTTTTGATCTTTAGCGGCACGCACTTTTATTATATATATTGATTAGACGAAAAAAAATGCACTTTAAAATGGTATTTTGTCATTTTTTATTAACTAGTGATCCAAATAAAACAAATATTTGTATTTTCCAAATAAATTTTTGTTTGTCTCCTTTGTTTGTCTATAAATTCATTATAATAAATTCATTTATTATAATGAATTATAATATTATNATCCTCTGGTCTAACCAGGATCGTATTAGAAATTTGGTTTTTGTTGTCGATATTGCCCTATTGGGAAAAGTGGGACATAGCTACAGCACGCCATAGCCACATTCAGTCGGGGGCAGACAAAATTGATCTTACATTAACTGCAGCGAAATCGAAAATTTATGCGTGTATATATCTCTGCCCAAACGCAAAAAGTAGTTGTCGAATCACAACAATTGGAGAAAGTCGCGAGTAGGTAGTGTTATTTCGCACTATGGAAAAGCGAAAGTGGATGGGAAGTGCCTCATAATAAGGACAGCGACCGTCTTCTGGTGGATAAACAAGATTTGATCCACCTTCCATCTCTTTGAGAACGAAATTCCGTTTGTGATTTTGATAGCTATTTAAGCTAGTGAGTCCTGGAAGGCTTCATGAAACATTAATAAAAGGCTGGATATCTTCCACATTGATGCTTACAACGAATTATAATAAATAGATATTTAGATCATATCGCCAATGAAGAAATCCTCGAAAAAAATTGAGATGTGTAAACTTCATAGCATTGTAGCATCAAAAAGAGTACGACTTGCCGGCCAAATTTTTCGTATGAAAAATAATAGGATCGGTTAGCCATGAAATTGGTTCCGTTGGTGACAAGCGACCATGAGAAGACCTCGGTTATACTTCGCATGGTAGTAAGATGAAGCACTATCCCAAGATCAAAACAGATGAAATACAATTGCAGCCCACTATGCTACGTATCATTGGAAGAAGTACTACTTCTACTATCACTACTAAACACAAATATCACAACCTTTAACCTATTTACCTACAATTTTTAAAAATTAGTATGAGATAAAAATTTCCCACTTCACAACAAATTAATCAATTATTGAAAATAGCATAAACGATAGAAAGAATAACAGGAATAAAAAGCAAAGCATGAAAAGCCGTTTCCATAGCAACAAGTATTACAATTTTCGCAAATGTGCAAAGAAAATATACATCAGAATATAAAATCAATATTCCTATTCCCGTGGTCAATGATCCTTGAAGTATTGGAAAACCAATACGATACAGACAATCTTTTAATTTTTCGTTTGGTGTTTTGCATTGTGAGGTGACATAAGCATAAGAAACATGAGCAGGATAGTTTACGCTGAATCCCACACACAGAATAAGACTCATCATTGATATAATATCCAAGTTGATTCCCCAAAACGACATATAACCTAATGTTTCTACCATTGCAGATACGACAGATATTGCAACAGTAATTGCGACTAGTAAATTCGGTACAAACAGTAAAAAAACTAATGTTATTAATATGGCAGTAATCCAAAATAATTGTTGAATCATTTCTCCAATGATGATTCCTTGCTCGATAAGACCTGCAAAAATACAATGCACAAGTACAGGAGTGTCGAATTCGTCAGCAATTCTAAATAAATCTCTTAATGTATCTCTTTCTGCGTATGAAGTATTCAAATTTTTTCCCATAATAAAAAATCTACTGAATAAGATGTCAGTTTTGTTGTTATTAAAGACGATGTCATTAGACAGTGATTGAGCAGCTCGGATATTAAAGAACACATCGCGAAGTCCATCGATAAAGTCCTGCTTGTTTGACATATTGTAGCCTTGTAATGAAAATTTTGCTACAGGACTTTTCTGAAATTCTTTGTAGAATTTCAACCAAGACACAGTGAATTCTTCTCCGGCAATATTTGGATGTTTCTCGAATTTTGTCAACAGTTTTTCTATCGATTTTTGTACATTTATATCTGAGTAATCCAACGTTTCATTAATAATAATGTGAAACGGATATGAATAACGTCTAAAGTACTTTAGACCAATACTGTGCCCTTCTGTAATTATAGAGTCTTTTGCAAATAAACGTTCATACTTAATACCATGTTCCATGTGAAATGTGCCCCATATTCCAAAGGATAAGTTAATGATGTAAATTATAATAATACTTATCTTTACTATTGGATTGGAAATTATCTTTCCTAATGAATCTCTAAAATGTGCCATAGTAAATTCTTCTTCTTTGGCGTTATTATTCTGGTTATCTTCATCATTTTGTTCTAAAATGAAAAAGTTTGAAATTCATATATGAAGCAAAACATATTAAAAACTCAAAAATATTATATAAAATTTATCAAACTGTTTTTCTAAATTTTCAGTAGGTAGTAAACTAAGAGTTCACGGTTCAAACTAATATTTCTGCATATAATTAATTGAACGTAGGCCGATGACGTAGGCCGATCTTGTGTAAACTGTACAATGTAGCAGGAAACTTGTATTTTTTTCTTATTTAAATCGAAAATTTTTTTTATTTAGCAAGAAAGTATTGGAACGGAACTGAAGTTATTTTGTTATTATTTTAGTTTTGTAATAAATGAGTAGTGAGCATGCATGTGAAATATACACTTCTCTTAAAGTTTCGGCCTATTATCATCATATTGTAGTTATTTACACGTTTCTTTATGTTTGTGTGAGACAAAATAGCGAAAATTTTTGTGCAGGCATGATGTAGAGTAAATATTTTTTTACATATATTTTTAATCGTTTCAAATATAATAAAAGGAAATCTCATTAAATATAGGACAAACTGGATACTAACATTGTATAGGTATTTTTTTACTACGCGTTAACTTATTTATTTCATATCAACAAACCAAAGCGCACTCAGCAGAAAAGAATAGATAAATAAACACCTGATCACTCGCTGAGAGATTTATTTAATATCTCTATTGTTAAAATTTTATCATGTTTCCTGACATGTTAGGATTTCTATTTGACTAACATTCGTAACGGTAACGTACGAATAATTGTTAATTTGTACATTTCCATTAATGTAGTGTAATGTACAAAAGAAGGTTCAAAACTAATCTAGATATCTACATCGAGAAAAAAAAAACTTTTCAAAGTCAATGTCGATAGCAATATTAATGTAAAGAAAGAAATAAAAAATGAAACGAAAATCGACAGCAAATATATTTGTTTGTACTGTACATGTTCTGCTTCATAGAAGACTATCAAACTTTTTCTGTTTTTTCGTGTGATTTTTAAGACTGTGTGCATCTGCTCCTCATGTTGCTATTACTAGGGTACCTCACTTATAACTGAAAAAACTTTGTGTGACAAACACTGTCTACTTAAAAGTACTCATTTTATTCGGTTATTCGGTTAACTGATCGTATATGTTATTTGTTAAAATAGACAATTTTCCACCACAAACGTTTATATCAAGCAGAATCAAGGTACGATTAAATATAAATTTTATATTAAATTAATTAGAATATTTGTACTATACTGCAAAAGACCATTAAACAGTAACATTCTATAGGTACTTCTGATGCAAGAATATGAACTAACTAAACTAAACATATGTAACAAAACATTCAGGTAACAGATAATCCTATATTATAAAAATTTTTTTCGAACATCATTTCATATATTCAACATAAAATAATTTAATGTAATAAAACGTTATCTTTCTTTATAAATAAATTTCAACTTACCACATCTAACAAATTTTTTGAAATGAAGATTACGCTCTTCTTTATATCCACTCAAAGCCAAGCATCCCCCGAAAAACGTTATCTGATATACAAAATTCAAAACGACACAAGTTGCAGTATAATAACTGAATATTCGAATGAAAGGAAATGGAGCCATCATCCCGATGCAATACGAAATGAAATTAGTGAGTGAAGTCAAAGTAATAGAAACTCCTGCTTCTCCGTATGTTACTTCCATGCGTTTTTCAACTGAATGTTTGGGATTAGTGATTCTCCAACATGCTATTAATACGAAAGCATCATCTATCTCGGTAACTGAAATAGATGCAAAATTTTAATATGTCAGCATTATCGTTTAGGTGCGTTGCAGCAACATTGGTTTACTTACCAAGAACTAAGAATGGAATTGTAGCATTCCAATAAGTGAACTCAACACCCGATGCAGCCATTAATCCGAAAGACGACGATACAGCCAAACCAGCGTTGATCACACTTACTAATCCAAGAAGAAGTTTGCTTTTCACCCAGCTATTGCTCATATTGAGAAATATCGAAAGGACAATCATAACTGCGACCAAACCTCCAATTTTTGGTTTCGTTCTATCAAATTCTTTTCGAAACTCTTGCTCTATCATTGGAACAGAACTTGGAACAGCTTTGATATACGTGAAATTATATTTTTGAATTGTGTCATAAACATGAGCTGACCATTTTATAAATAATTTGTTTTTTAATTCATTTTTATCGTCAGTTGCATATACTAACAAAACGGCATTTACTTTTTCTACGTAGTTGTGATAATCTTCTGTAACACCCCCTAAATTCATAAAATAGGCTTTATAAGTGAAAGACAAGAGATCTATATCTACAGGGTATTTTAGCTTCTTTCTCTTTTGTAGTATGGAATCAATTCCAGCTTCAGAAATCACTTCGATAATAGGATTTTCAAAGCATTTTTTGTCTATACGTGTGCAGAGATCTGTATATTGTATTGTCTTTCCGTCAGTTTCTAATTGTATATTTTGTATGATTTCGTCGACCAATTTCACTTCTGAAAGTATATTTTTCTCAAACATGTTTCCTTCGTCTTTTTTCAACAGGTATATTGCCAGAGTATTTGGTAAATCAGGAGTTCTTAGCTGATCAGAAAATTGAGATGAGTTAAATGAGAATGTATTCTCTAAAAATTTTTTCACTGTAAAAAGATTTCCTGTGTCGGGAGTTATTATATCGTTAAATGTCTTACTAGTAGTTAATGTTCTGATAAATATGGAGAGTGTAATTGACAGAATTATCGGTAAAATTATAAAGTAATATGGATGCCGTCCAACCGTTTTTCCTAATTTTTTAAAAATACGGCAAAAAATTCTTCTTAAGCAATCCAATTTCATTTTGCAGCTTAAATGTGCATTAGGAGAACGATAAGAAAAGTTATCTGAAAAAAATAAAGAGAAATCTGATCAGTTATCTAAGTTTAGCGTTTATTATTTATTATTTTTGTCTGAAATTAACACACAATATTATTTCTCTAAAGTCGTTTAAAAATACCATTATAGTTAGCAATTTTTTAAGGATGAAAAGTCATATTTAGTTTTTGTAGTTACTAATATAGTATAAGTAAAATATTGAAAACGTTCTTACATCAGTGACGAGATTACAGACGTATATACTTGTGTATTTTTATAAGAAGAATGGAAATATTAACTAGTATCTTTGGCGGATTACACTTTTAGTAAAACACAGACACATACACAGCCAAACACAAAACGTAGGTACAGTATATAAAGATTATTATTTACATGCATACAGTTGTCTGAATTAAAACCTGTTTAATTAAAGCAATAACAATCTATATGTACAGTACTTCAGATGCAAGTAGGCCTGTTTAATTAGTTTTATAATATTTAAAAATCTCATTTTTTCATATGACTATTTATTATTTTAATTGTTGTATATATTTTACGAGATTGTTTTAACTATAATAAGTTAGAAATAATCAATAAATATATATTATAAAGGTAAATGTACAATGTGCGTGCTGCTAAAACTCCGTTGATCGTACCTGGACTCCCAGGTACGATCAACGGAGTTATGTGGTGTGGTAGCACTCTATTTCCCATTCATTAAGAAGGTTCCCGTTTTAACTAAAAGGGCGTGCTATTGGAGATATAAGGGCTGGAAATTTAGCTTTTTAGAAATTTCTAGAACAGTCTTGAACATTCAAGAGCATACCACATCATTCCAGAATGTCCCCGGATGTTCCCGAACGTTCCAGAACATCCCGGAACATTTCAGATCATTGTGGAACATTCCAGAAAACTCTCGAATGTTGTGGAGTGTTCTGCAACATTGTGGGCCATTCGAAGTACAGGTGGAATTACCGATTGGTGGGGGTATATAACAGTGGCTTGCCGTCATTCCAAGAGGAGGAAGCGCAGCTTCCCTTGTTTTTTCTAAAATATAAATACATATTAATTTTAATTATATGAAAATAGTTGCACAATATTTCATTATAACCGCGTTATGTATTTTATTACAAATTTCTGTACTACACGTGAAAAAAATTGCTATTGTCTATTTAAATATTAGTGTCGGAATGGAAAAGTAGTGCCCACCAGTGGCCGAGCGGTCTTTGTACCCTAAACACTGGGAGTTCGGTCTTGGG
Source organism: Centruroides sculpturatus (assembly GCF_000671375.1). Classification (NCBI taxonomy): domain Eukaryota; kingdom Metazoa; phylum Arthropoda; class Arachnida; order Scorpiones; family Buthidae; genus Centruroides; species Centruroides sculpturatus. Next base: position 266,299 of record NW_019385228.1, on the reverse strand, counting down.
TTCGCTCCGCGATCGGACGGGCTGGCTGCTTGGAGTTTTCCGGGTTTTTTCCTTGCCGATAACGACTAAATAGGAGGCGAATTCCCTATAAAAGTCCTCCCGGAAGGCATTCTTTCCCCTCGCGTAACATCACGCCCCAGAGAAGGCATCGGGAAACCACTCTGGGTACTAACCTTCCCCAGTAACACCTTGGCGTATTATTAACTACTTACTAATCTGCGCCGGGTGTCGCCGACATCAGAAATCTGACATGGCACCAAGAAGAAGGAAGAGTAGTATTGTCAGCTTCTAAACAGCCAAATTCGAGCATGCGCTTTACAGAGCACCACCCTCACCTGGTTTACCTGGTGGAAGCCTAGGAACTTGGGTGGAAGCTATACACGTACATAAGACTTCCAATTCTATCCAGGATCGGTTCTGGGCTGTTAGCCACCTGCCCACTAGATAGTTGGCCTCCTTCGCCCAATTATGTGAATCACGAGTAGTTTTATAACTTAACCCAACCGATAAGAATTTACTGGTATGTTTTTACGATAGTTCTGTATAGTTGACAGGAGTTTTAAATAAATCCATTAAAATATTTGATATTTTTATTCCGCTTTCTGATTTTATATTACTCACTGATTTCAATGTTAAACCAGTGATATTACGAATTCGTATATCCCATCTCTAAGGAGATGTAGGAAAAAACGTGTACAATTCTTGTATAATGTTAAAAAATTAACTGTTACTTTTACAGCGTCATTTACAACTAAATTTAATGAGTGAGAGAGATGCAAGAGATACAGAAAAAGCTTTAAAATTTATTTTCCTTAAATTTACGATTTATGTATCCGTTTGTCATAAAAATTTGTCTTTCCACTTTTCCCCCAGAATACAAATATTCGAGTACAAAGTTACCGGTTTCGACTTATTTCTACTTAAGAACTAGTTAAATAATTAAGCGATTAGGGAATTAGGGACATAAATAAAACCCGACGAAAAACCCGAAATTTTACTTAAACAAAATCAATCTCTAGCCGAGTACAGTGGGGAACAGAGAGATATTTTTCCAGTTCAATGACAGTGACCGAAAAGTTGTAAATTTTGGAAATTTCCGTGGACCCTGATCCTAGAACGGATTAGTTAGAAAACAAACGACGGACAATCTATTATGTTTAGATTAACATACAGTGGTGCCTCGTATAACGTACGCCTCGAATAACGGACGCTGCGAACAACGGACTTTCTGTTTGGCCGTTACGTGAGGCGAATAATGGACTTTCTGCGAACAAGTGCGAATGATGTTTCCACTCTTTTGCCGTTGCCAATGACAATCTGCTATTTTTATAATATATTAGTATTATTACAATATATTATTAGTATATCTGAAGTACAGAGCGCCCGTTGGGTTCGGCTTGCTCCCTTGTATATATTACGTACAGTACATCACCTCAGTGCAGGGTATTTACATTTATTCGAGTGTTGTCCAAATCATGGCTTCTAAAATACAGAAAGGTGATTTCAATTGAAACAAAGCAAGAAATTATCAGAAGGAGTGTAAGTTGACAAAAACTTCCTTGTCAAATGGGGATAGGTTCAGCAGTATACCAACACTCATTATCCAAACTGAGGCCAACAGGACCAATGATTTCTATAATGACACTCTCTTCTTCAACACCTGTCGGGTGTTGAAGAAGAGAGCGAAACAGATCACCTTGGATATGTTTTTTAAGAAGTCAGCTGCCAAAAAAAGAATGGAACAAGAGGAGTTGACCCTGCAAGCCCCGGTTAAAAAACTGACTCCGATTAAAAAACAGTAAAAAGAGTTCCGCTGCAATGTGTAAAAAGTCTGTATCTGTATGAATATGTGAAAAAAGTGTTCCTTTACCAACTTCTCCCAACATCTGACTACCCGGCATAATTGGTGTCTGCTCCATTTTCATTTTTTAATGGTACAGTACGGTTATTTTACACATCGGAATGAATTATATGTTTTAACATGTAATTCTATGGTAAAATGCGTTTCGTATAACGGACTTTTCACTTAAAGGACGTGCACCTGGAACGGATTAAGTACGTTATACGAGGCTACTGTATTTAGATTTTTAGAGTTATGGCAAGAAACGTTTAAAATGTACAACAACCCTGTCGCGTCCTTTGAGGTAACTAGTAATGCGACAAAAGAGGCATTTGACATTGACCGGTATCGGCACCCCCGAGATTTGGCAGCCCGCATGCATGCACATACCTGGACCGTCTCTGATTTTATCCATTAGTCACTCGTAGGGAGCTATTTGAATAAGTGTATTGTTTTAAGTTTTAAAAAGTAAAGAATATTGTAAATTTTTATGTACGTTTCTTTACAAAGCTATATTTAATTATAATTGACTTTAAAAGTATCAATATATCAATATAATTGAACAATATTTTGTACTAGGTATATACTCTACATCTACCACACATTTTATTTCACCAAGTAAGTTTTTCTTATTTTATTTATAATTTTAGCGCTTATATCGTGGCTAGCGATTTAGAATGTAATTGTGATATTAAAAATACATTTAGAGAAATCTACGGTTTTTACTGGCTTATCGAACAAACCATATGAATGGACACTTCACCTGACCATCACTGACGCACAATTAACTGATTGCCCCTGGAAGTCGGCTTCTTACAGACACACAGCTTTCCTACTATCAAATATCACGGCACGCCACTGGTATACACAGCAAGATCCGTCGTGGGTTCGAACGTCAGTTTCTTATCAGTGACGAAGGAAAGAACCGAAAAAGAAGTGAAAATTCCAAAGCAGTGCAGTGAGCGAATAAAAACAAACAGTGATGTGTGAGTAGTCAAAGTGATACAGTGACTAAACATAAATCGAAAATAAAGTGTGAAAACTGTGTAAAGCGTACTTAGTGTATTTGCTAATAAAAAGTTGATTTGATTTATATTTTATACAATGCCCAAACTTAAAAGAGCAGGAGCTCTTGCCAGATCTGAATTTTCTTTCGAATATTACCTGGAATTTTCTTTTTAATATTAAAGTTGATATCGTCGACAATATTATTTTTAGTTGCCAAAATTTCCCTTGGAAATAGCAGAGCCCAAACAGTTAGGAGTTGAAGTTGAATGAGAATGTACACTAAGAAGGAATTTTTCTAAATTTTCTCATTGGGGAGAGGTTTATAACAGTTCCCTACAAGGGAAGTGTTAACAATGGAAGCGGTTAAGTAACAATTGAAGTGTTAAGAGAAAGCGACGTGCAGGATTTACAGGCGCAGATGTGGGTTTTTGCGTTTTTGCGGGAAATCGAACATGGTTTTAGATTTCTGTAAAAATTCTCTAATTAATCTGGAAACGGGGGACTTAATACTTGCATTCTGTGAAAACGGATAAGATTGGCAATAATGTAATTTTTATCTTAATCTTAAATGTTTTCTAATAGTGCAGGACCGTTTTGTGTGAGTAGTTGGAATGGCTTTTGTTGAAGTGTGACGCACATGTTTCAGTTGATTTTTTATTAGTAAAAGTGTACGAATAACAGAAAAAAGTAGAAATTGAAAAGTGAATAGTGTAGTGTGAAACAAACAAAAACAATGCCAAAGCGTAAGAAAGAATTTATGCGGTCTCGAATCATATCTCAAAGGTAGGGATTGTATACCGGTTTACCGATTTACCGGTTAACCGATAAATTGACAAAAAACATTCGGTAAACTTACCGGTAAATTTTTGAAATTTACCGGTAATTCGGTAAATGAAAAATTCATACTAGAAATTTTTATGTAGAAAATATTGTGTTTATAGATATTTAAAAGGGCTAAAGGGACATTGAAAAAAAAAAAAAAAACATAAGTGTAAGCAACAATATACCTAATTATTAATTTTATGTGAGATATTTTTTGTTTAATTTTAATTTAAACTTTTTTGGGTTTGAGAGGCACTGTAAATTGTACAGAAAGCTCTAGTTAGCATATGTGATTTGTGCTCTGCCGTTTTTTGAGATTTTTAAAGGTTTAAAATCTTTACAATCAACGTTTTTCTTAAAGAGTAAGTAAATATCTCTTTTTTTAATATTTA
>NW_019385228.1:226559-261215 GCF_000671375.1 Centruroides sculpturatus | reverse complement strand
AATGAGATTTATATAAAACGATATTTATATATAAAACAACGCTTTTATTTCGATATTTTAAATAAAATAAAATTATAATAATGAATAAACAAATAACGGTTGTAATTAATTAATTAATGATTTTCACATTATCATCTAATACGTTTTCTTTGTTGCATGAACTATTATTACAAATTACGTTTTGTCTATTGCACACAATTCTATAGAAAACCTGTCTATAATGGAATCCTGTGTGTCCAAGCGATTCTTTCACAGTAGACAGGTTTCTGCATTATACAGGTTATATTACAGACAAATGTAACTGTACTGTACAACTGCTAGACAAAAATTAGGATATTTACCTAACTGAAAGTTTAGTGTACATTTTCCGATCAACTATTAATATACACTGACTTTTGGTCTGTATTTAAAGTTCATAATTCATATTATATAACGAAGCTTTCGAGTTTCGCTCGCTGTGCTAATTATTATATTGACAGGGGATATTTTATCATATTATTTGCATATTTGATTAAATTCTATTTATAAAGATATATTCTCCGCTGCAAAATATTTACTTTTATAATAAAATTCGAACATGTAATATTATCTCTTTCTGTATGTTGTAAGCTTAAATGTTTACTATCAGTTAAATGTTAAAATACCGTGTGTTATTGTACTAACTTTGTAAGTGGTTTTTTAGCTACAATCATGGCGTCAGTCACAATTTTATATATTTTGCTTAAAGTTATTTTTTAAAAATAAAACCTGACAACAGCTGGAAAAGTTATTCAACACGTTGCTGGTAAACTTTGAGTCATTTAAAATTATAAAAAGCAGTTTGTAATTTTTCGGAATTTAGACAATTGTATAAATTTATATCGATTATTTATTATTATTTATTTATACAAATTGTTTATTATAATTTATTGTGATATTTATGATAAAAATCTAAAACAGTTTAACGTAAAGAAATTTAGTAATAAAAAATACATATCATATTTCTGCTTGACTACCTCTTATTTATTAATTACTAGCTGGGGTACGAGGTTCGCTCACTAAGTTGATATGAGATTGTGTGGTAGTTGGAATAAAAGGGTAAACTTTAAAATATAAGTTAAAAAAATTTTATTGAAAGCATATTCTATTTACAATTTTTCTTTATAAACAACATTTTTCATTTTGTTATCCGGGGTATATATGTACAATTTTTTCGAATTTCCTACTCGAGAGCAAGCTACGTATAGTTGACCGTGAGAGAAGCAGGAGTCTTTGAGGTTGATGCCGCAGTGTTTTAAAGTGTATCCTTGCGCTTTGTTAATTGTAAAACTATAGGCTAATTTGATTGGAAATTGCAGTCTTTTAAATTGAAATGGCTGTTCAGTAGAGATCAGTGGTATTCTGGGGATAAATACTCTGTGTCCTTTGTCCTTTCTAGTCATAAGTTCGGCTTCGATGATGTTATTCAATAGCTGTTTGACGATCATCTCTGTTCCATTACATAGTTTTGGTGAGTTCAGATTTCTGAGTAGTATGATCGGAGATCCAATTTTCAGTCGAAGGCAGTGTAATGGCATTCCTGGTACTTGCAAACAGTTTAGAAATTCTGTTGGGAAGTTGACACTTTCTTCAACGTTTACCATCGTTTCGATCGATTTGTATATTCTCTCCTCACCGGAAATTTTGTTTTGAATATTAAAGTTGATATCGTCGACAATATTAGTTTTAATTGCCAAAATTGCCCTTTGAAATAACCACTCCGGATTGGTATAGTGAACAATGTTTGGATAAATTTGGGCGTTGAGTTCGTTTTCAGTAGTTGGCTATGTTGCAATGTGGCTCATTGAGTTCAATGAGGCTGGTTGTGTGGTCAGTGGGATATGCGCCTTCGCCTATTTGTAAAAGTTTTTGAGCAAAATGTGCTGTTGTTTCGTATTTCGAGAGTTCAACTCTCATATTTTTTGTTAGTCGCGGTATTTGTACGTATGGCCAAAGATATGATTTTTTTAAGCATGCATCGATCTCGTCCGCTGGTGTTGAATAACTGGAAATGTTTGTGGAAAATCTCCCGAGTATATAAGTAGAGCTCCTCCCATCACTTCAGATTGTCCTTGCAAGTCCTGTAATGTTCTGTCCACGGCTTCGAGTGATTTTTTATGTGCCATTGTGCATTCGTCCCAGAAGATAATTTTAGCTTGTTTTAGATGTTCACCCCGTCCAGATCCTCTTGAGTTTTTACATACCGGGAATCGTTCTTCGGCTATATTTAACAACAGTTGTAGGGCCGAATGGGCAATTCATTCTCCTTCCATAAGTATGGCTGCAATGCCGGATGATGCCAGTGCAAGTGCGATGTGTTGTTTAGCACATATTTCCGACAGAAATAGATTTATTAGAAACGTTTTCCCGGTGCCGCCTGGTGCGTCCAAGTAAATAATTCCGCCAGTGTTGTTGATCCGGTCCATGATAATGTTGTAAAATTATTTTTATTGTCATTGAGGAGTGGTTTGTTGTGAGCAATGTATTGAAGTAGTTCGTTGATGTTGTAACTTTTCTCCTTTGCAATTTCGAAGTTTAGCACACTGAAAGTATCTTTTCGTGGAATGTTCCACAATGATCTGGGATGTTCCGGAATGTTTCCGAACGTTTCCGAACGTTTCAGAACATCCCGGAACATTCTAGAATGTTCTAGACTGTTCTAGAAAATTTTATAGCGCGAAATTTCCGATTTTTATATCTTCAACAGAACGCCATTTAGGTAAAAACGAGAACCTTTTTTATGGATGGATGATAGAGGGCTACCACACCATATAACTCCCTTGATCCTATCGAGACTCGTTTTTGAGTTTTAGCGGCATGCACAATGTACACTTACCTTTATTATTTGCAGTATATTGATGATTGATGATTACATATAATTTACATATTCGAATGTATCTAGATCATATGTAAATTATTTTAAATGAGAATATGTAATATATAATTATTTTTAACGAATTACAAATATTAAAGTAACAACTAAGTAATTTTAAATTATAATTACTATGGTGTAATTTTTCACAAGTTAGAATAATATTAAAATTTATATCACTTAAAATTACTAATTTGTAGAAATCGTTTACTATAATATTTGAGAAGTTATCATAAATAATTTGATGTGTTATTTTAGATAAAGTCCGAATTATTTTAATGTAAATAAAGAGTAATCAAGTACAAAGAAAAACATATAATTTTTCACCTTCTCTATTCGTTATTTATAAATTATTACATAAAAACATTAAAATATGAAACTTTAACGAGCAATTATGTATTGCACAACGTCAAAACTCCCGCTTGTATTTTGAATCATATTTTTAATTTATTTAATTAAAAATGGATGCTCTTCGTTTTAAATTAGTAGTGACTTGACCCTGTACTTTTCGTTTTAGGAAGAAAGTCTTTCCGTCCACCTATTTAACCCGTATGAGGTTGCATGACCCATTCTGACCCGCACCCCCTATTTTATGATCTGCTGAATCGTTAATAATTAAGTTTTACCGATGTTACTCACAGTAGCTTCCTAAATTTATTGTTATTATCGGAACGTATGACCGTTACTTAGTTTCTCAGAACGCATTAAGAGATAATTGCTCTGTAGGGTCATAGTAACCGGCAGCGACTTTTAACTTCTGCGTTAATTTTTAAGAGGGGGGGTGTGTCATCATGATCTGCCATCTGTTTATTTTCAATCCTTAAACCCTTAGTTCTCACGTGCAAGTTATTTAGTGTTTCTAGGAACGTATTTTCGTTGAATGCATTTCTAGGAAATGTTTTTTCGTTTATTTTTCAAAGTTTAAAGCGATTTTACTGCTATATAATAGTCTAACGACAGCTTGTAGTCGCAGTTTGTAGTTGTGTTGCTTAGTCTTCTCCTGTACGAGTGTATAGAGTTCAGTAACTGTTATCGAGTATATAGAGCTTAGAATGGATCAGAAAGAGATCGATAGAATACGTGCCATGCTAAACGAAACTTTATCAGAAAACGAAGATGAGTACTTAGGTGGTGAAGAAAGTGATGCGTAGAGTATTGTTGATGCAGAGGAAGAAATTGTGGATGATGATCAGTTTGATACTGATACATCACCAAGTGAAAATGAAGATGAAGATGACATTCTACCACGTGACGGGAATTTCTACACAGGAAAAGATGGTACAAAATGGAAGAAGGTAAAACAAATTCAATCTGTGCGCACACGAAGACACAACATCGTCTCTCATCTTCCAGGTTGTAGACGTGAAGCAAGACATGCTAAAACACCTTTGGATGCCTGGAAGTACTTTTTTCCCGATTCTATTCTACAAAAGATAGTGGACTACACTAACGTCTATATAGAAATCATTAGATCAAAGTATAGTCGTGAAAGAAATGCGAAACCAACAGATTTGGTGGAGATAAAAGCTCTCCTGGGACTTTTGTATCTTTCCGGTGTGTTGAAATCATCACACATACACACCGATGAATTGTGGAACGATGATGGCAGAGGAGTTTCCGTTTTTCGTGCAACGATGAACAAACAACGATTTAGATTTTTGTTGAGGATGCTGCGCTTCGATGACAAGAGAGATCGTCAAGTAAGAATTGAATTTGATAAATTTACTCCTGTGAGAGAAATATTTGAATATTTAGTAGAAAATTGTAAAAAATATTTCTGTGTTAGTGAGTACACAACAATTGATGAAAGAAACAGTTTTCGTGGCAGATGCATTTCGTCAATTCATGAAAAGCAAGCCCGCTAAATACGGGATAAAGGTGTTTTCTCTCGTAGATGCTAGGACCTACTACACCCTAAATATGGAAGTTAATTTAGGCAAACAACCTGATGGTTCATTTAGGCTTGATCAGTCTCCTTCTGCCGTTGTGAAACGTTTGATACAGCCGATGTCGGGTACTGGACGTAACGTAACGTATGACAATTGGTTTACGAGTGTTCCATTATCCGGAGAACTCGTATGTCAGCACAACCTCACAACAGTTGGGACAATAAGGAAAAACAAGCGTGAGATGCCTGCAACTTTTCTTATCAGCACTGGTAGAAAAGAGTTTTCTTCACTTTTTGGATTTGGAAAAGATCATGCAACTCTAAACTTTCATATGTTCCTAAAAAAAGAAAAGTTGTTTTATTGTTATCAACGATGCATGAAAACGATGGAATTGACCCAGGAACAGGAGATAAAAAACCCGAAGCAATTACGTTCTATAATGCAACAAAGGTAGGAGTGGATACAGTTGACGAAATGTCAGGCAACTATTCTGTTGCAAGGAAAAGTCAGAGATGGCCCCTGACAGTATTTTATCACATGCTAAACATAGCAGCTATTAACGCCCTTGTTATAGTTGCGTGTAATAAAAATCCCGAAAGCCGCCCTATTATACGAAGAAAGTTTTTAAAAGAAATAGCTTTAGGTTTGGTAAAGCCCTACATGAAACAGAATCTCAGCATGCCAAATCTGAGCAGAAAGATAAAAAGCGACATATCAGAAATGATAAAAGAGCCAGATGAAACTCCAGAAAATACAGAAGCAAATGTATTATCTTCGAATAAAAGAAAAAAGATGTGGAAAATGCCGATGAACTGGTAATAAAACTTTCAATTATTGCGCGTTATGCAAGACTTCAATTTGTGGAAAGCACGAAAAACTAACGTGTTCTGACTGCCTAAAATAAACATAAATGTAATTTTTTTATATCATGTGTTGACATAGCGTTTCTATAATAAATATAATTTTTTATCATCACTAATTGTTTCATGTTTTTTAAATGGTTAAAATTTTTCGGTTACTTATAAAAATTTCCCGAAAATTTAACGTGTAAATTTAAAAGTTGATAAATAATTAAATTAGGCGAACAAAGCAAACATATATACAGGTAACCCCGTATAACACGGCACTTCTATAGCACGGATTCACTTTAACACGGTTCGAGAATTGGTACCATCCCCCGTATAACACGGTACTTTTATAGCACGGATTCACTCTGACACGGTTCGAGAAATGGATAAAACCCGCGTACAACATGAAATGTAATAAATTTTTACATACTTAAGTACTAATAGTTCACGAAAATAATAAATTTCGTGAACTATTAGTACTTCAGTGTGTAAATTTTCTTTTTTCGTCTCCATACACATGGTCCTTCGCGAAAATTGTTTCAATTTTGCCACTTCTCGACGCTTCTGCTTCTGGTGTTGTCAGATGTTTTTCCCTTATTCCATAAGTGCTTAGCACCATATAAGGAAATTTATAAAGATCTTTTAACTAGAAGCAAGCAATCTAAAATTACATACACTTTTTGCAAAAGGTAAAGCATGAATCTGAAAATAATGCAGAAAAATGCTCAGAGGATAACGATAACTTGCCAAAAATAAAACGCTCTCGGTTAATAGTGCTTTTAGTGATGACAAAGAAAACATTGTTTAATTTATAATAATATGTATCACTTAAGAAAATTTTAATAAAGATATTTAACTTAATTATGAAAATATAGTAACATGTTTTTTAATTCTTGGAACCGAACCCTCCTTTTTGTACTAGTTCTTTGATTCGCATAACAGGGATTCGTATAACACGGCAATTTTTTGGAACGTAACTACCGTGTTATACGGGGGTTACCCGTATTTATTTAATTACTAAACATAATAAAATATAAGATAATGATCAAATTTGGTATTTTTAACTAAAAATAATAATGACATTTAGTAATTAACAATTTTACAACATAAACCTATCTTAAACATATTAGATATATTATTACTATTTTACTATATCTGTATTACTATAAAAAATAATTTAAAATACGGAATTAAAATAGTCTCAAGTATAATAGTAAAATGATTATAATTGTATTTAAAAATGTTTAGATTTAACTACACTGTGTAAGTAGTAATTATATCTATTAAAAAACTTTTATTATAGGCCTAAATAAATTATGTTAAAAAAATGATAAACACTTTTATATTTATCACTTTACAAGATTAAATTAAACAAATAAAAACATAAGTTTTTATGAAAAATAATATAATTTGGGATTTTTTGTTAGAAATATGGCAGTGCAATCTCATAGTTTAGACTCTAAAGTTTAGAGTCTAAACTATGAGATTGCAGCGCCATATTTTCAACGAAATGCCCGAGAAAAAGATTCGACTGATAAACCTGGGATAATGTATTTAATTACGCTCGTCCTATAAAAGTACATAATTATAAAGTTAATTTGTTAAGGATAATAAATATTTTCTTAATTCTGGTTGTAATTTTTAATGATGGCAATGATTTGTTACTAATTACTGAGCAAAAATATAGGCCCTACATATTACATATAGGCCATTAAGCAGAGAATACACAAATATAATTAATAAACATTAATTAAACTAATAATAGGTTAAAGCAATAATAAATGCATTTGTTCAATAAAATCTAAATAATATATACTTTTAAAAATTGTACATTTTTGCTGCAGTAAAACCTGAAGTTGTTTTGGAATGATTCCCAAGACCTTCAAATCTATTCTGATTAGAATTTTTGTGTTTTTTATTGTTATACAGGAAATATTCATAATTATTAAATAGTGATTGTGTGATACGTAGGCAACATAATCTCTATAAGGTTTTATTCATTATTCTTAATTCATTATCTAAGTATTTATTATTATAAGAATCATTTTTTAAAAAGAATGATTTATATTTCGATATTTCGACATTTTAAATGAAAGAAAATTATAATAATGAATATATAAATAACGTTTGTAATTAAAGATTTTCACATTATCATTCAATACGTTTTTTTTCTTGCATGAACTATTATTACAAATGACGTTGTTCTGTATTACACACGATTCTGCAAAACATCTGTCTATAGTAAAAATCATTTCCGTGTATAANTATATATATATATATATGTAGTAAAATTTTACACTTTTGTAAGTTTAAACCTTACAAACCTTTTGATAATTTCACATGTATAAGCAGAATCACAATCGTGCAATTTATAGAAAAGAGAATTTTACTATGTGTTTATAAAATATTTAATTAAAAAAAATTCATTTATTGTAAACAAAGCAGAATTAAACATTCTCTCTGACGTACTAAATATATTATTATTTATTCAACACTGTTTGTGTCACGCAATTGCTTAAGAAATTGGGAACTTTTTCAAGGTTACACATTTTTCCTGCAATGGAACTTGTTAAATATTAGTCGAGATAACACGCGTAGTATAAATGAAGGTCTTAAAAATTAGGTCAAGCTTTCAATTTATCAAAAAATCAACATATTTGTAATTATAGATTATTTAGATTTTATTAAAAAAATTATAATTCCTGTTGCGTCTGCTTATAAATGAATTAATTTCTAATATCTGTCCTTTCTGACGACAAATTTACGCGATGTCTTGGTTTATGTTTCAGATTATGAGCTTTATCAGACTAATTTGCAAGTACAGATAAATTTTTCAATTTAACAGATTACAAGTGTAATATTGAATGAGATTTATATAAAACGATATTTATATATAAAACAACGCTTTTATTTCGATATTTTAAATAAAATAAAATTATAATAATGAATAAACAAATAACGGTTGTAATTAATTAATTAATGATTTTCACATTATCATCTAATACGTTTTCTTTGTTGCATGAACTATTATTACAAATTACGTTTTGTCTATTGCACACAATTCTATAGAAAACCTGTCTATAATGGAATCCTGTGTGTCCAAGCGATTCTTTCACAGTAGACATGTTTCTGCATTATACAGGTTATATTACAGACAAATGTATTTGTACTGTACAACTGCTAGACAAAAATTAGGATATTTACCTAACTGTAAGTTTAGTGTACATTTTCCGATCAACTATTAATATACACTGACTTTTGGTCTGTATTTAAAGTTCATAATTCATATTATACAACGAAGCTTTCGAGTTTCGCTCGCTGTGCTAATTATTATATTGACAGGGGATATTTAATCATATTATTTGCATATTTGATTAAATTCTATTTATAAACATATATTATCCGCTGCAAAATATTTACTTTTATAATAAAATTCGAACATGTAATATTATCTCTTTCTGTATGTTGTAAGCTTAAATGTTTACTATCAGTTAAATGTTAAAATACCGTGTGTTATTGTACTAACTTTGTAAGTGGTTTTTTAGCTACAATCATGGCGTCAGTCACAATTTTATATATTTTGCTTAAAGTTATTTTTTAAAAATAAAACCTGACAACAGCTGGAAAAGTTATTCAACACGTTGCTGGTTTTTTAAAATTAACTTAACTCTGCAGCAATATTCTGGATGTGTTGTGGTCTGTATTTCCATGGGATTGTATGAAATATCTAGCATTTATCTCCGGTCGTTTTAATATTTTAGGATATCAGCAAGTACAGTATAGCAGCATTTGCAGAACCAATTAAAGAAAAGATTCTCCAATTTTTACAAGTTAATGCAAGTCAACGTTGGACTAGTATTTGGAAAATAGTGCGCATGATAATAGGGATGTTCTCCCGATTATTATCACTTGAAAAACAAGTTTAGTATCTTTGGAAATAAGTATATAAGATTGGAATTTAATATACATTAGTGGAGTGATTAAAACAAGCACTAAGTGATTCTCGGCATTAAATTATAGACGAATAGGAAAAATCTTATTAAAACAATGCTAGAGAAAGTTTACAAAGTAGCTAATATGAATATTAAATTAACTGAATCATTTTAAGACAAGTATATCTTATACAGCATTATCTAAATTNAAAGCTAATAATAGTAATAAAAGCATAATAGTAATTGCTATTATCACATAAAAGTTAACGTGTCTTTAATCTTATTTTTATCTGACTGTCAATTACACAACTGAATTTTTTCTGTTATTGCTTTTTGTCTGTTGTCTTGTTTTGTATGTTTTGTGCTAGTACACTTTCCCAAAGATAGACTTATCAGATTTGGAAGATTAGTTGTTTTTTTTTGTTTTAATAATGTAATTTTTAAATTTCATAAAACACATATAGTCAATGCTCTTCTACTGTTTGGTAAAGTGTTTTTCATTTTTTATTGATGTCATTATTTTACAGTGTCTCTACCATTTCTTGTCAGATTGTGCTTACAATTCGGCAAAGCGATATCTTGGAAAAAATCAACTTTTAAAGCACGCACATATCTCTCCTGCAGTTACATAGTACATATGTGCGTGATTCAACTGGTTGCTAACAAAATAATTTAAATTTTGTTTCTTCACGTTTATAATTAATGAAGATTAAAATGATTCTAATTGAAAAATTATTGCATGAAATCTTTCATTTTAGCATTTAATTGTAATTTATAATAAACTGACATTAGCGTATATCCTCTGTTTCTTTAAGAGTGTTTCCATAATTATCATCTATTTTTAAACAATATCATTTGCATAATATGTAATAACATTTTGAATAGACTTGTTTACACTTTGAAAAATATCTAAATTTTGAAGACTTTTAACTCAGAAAATATTCTTCATTGTATGATTTGCTAACGGGAAATTTACAGTTTCTATTAAAATTTACCAATATAACTGGAAAGTCAGAATAACTCTTTTATCAACCATATCGTAGTGCTATAAATTATAATAGAAAAGAATTAAAAACTAAAGCATTAAAAATATTCCATTATTATTTTCGCTTACCTTTCTCGTTACCGTTTTAAAAATGCTTATATAAAAATAATGTATGACGATCTCATAGCAACTGTTTGCAGCTACTATTGGCAGGATATATGAAATCCGGCCAATAGTAATTGCTTATTGGTGTTTAGGAATAAATTATTTTTTTCATTTACGAGTGTTACATAATTTATTACAGTTTTATGAGTGGAATAATAATGACGGGTTTTGATACTATTTTCTGTAACCAATCAATATTGGTCAAATAAATACTTTTTCCAAAGAAAACAATATATATATATGTGTATATTTGCTTCGAATGAGCGTTTTAACTGAATTTTATCGTGTCAATGGTGGTGAAACCGAATCTTGCAAAATATTTGGCTTAATATCCATCACTTTTCAGAAATGTGTTTTACTCAAAGACGATGTTGAATATAATATGAAGTACATTCATATGTTGCTGCTAGAACTTCAGAATAAATTTAACGTTATTTTGTTTAGCGGGTACTAAAACAGTATATGCTTTACCGTAATCTTTACTTGATTTTAAAAAACTTTAGTATTTCAAAGCCCGGTTTGCAGAGAAGCTTAACACATTTCTATTATGAACGGACTGTTTTTGGACTTCGTTTCGAACGAAAAGTAAATCGCTTCGCACCGTTTGCAGAGTTAACAAACTTTGTTTCGTTTGAATTTTTTGCTTCGGTCAGGTGTTTTCTTTCGCGACATTCGCGTCAAGTCTAAATTATTCATTTTATTAGGATCGTTTCGATTGTTATCACCAATATTAATATTTATTAACACATTTATCTAGAGAATCTGCATTTTACCTTCAGTTTATTTACTCTTAAAATCCTTCCTTGAATGCATTCTGTTTAAAAAACGTGTCTGCTTGCATGGAATTTCGCAGACCACTCAGTAGTTCGGTATAATAGTCGAATTTTCTCATCTGGTCGTAAATTATAATCAGATTTTCAATTTTTTTTTCATTTCGTCTATATTTAAACACATAAAATATTGAAAAAAAAATGAATCGAAAATTTCACACTCAGAACTGCAATGTAAATTTGTTACTAGATGTCTTACTCATCACGCATTTTTATTATTTTCTTACAATGCCTGTTATTGCTTAATTCGTTTTGAAATTCCCAGAAATTCTATCACGCCATGCCAACCAGTTTTTAGTTTAATTTACCTACACTACAAATAAATAGCTGTTTTTCAAATAATATAATACTTAATATAATTAAAAAAAAGAATACAAATTAAGTACATAATCTGTTAATTTTTTACTTCACATTATCATTTTTAACATGGCGTTATAGATCCGTAATTATTATTTAAATTTACGGTGACAAAATAATGTTTTAATGGGTCGCTATTTTTTAAATTGTATTTATTATTTTATACAATAAAAAAACTATAATTTAAGATATGCAACTCGTTTCACTGAAGGTCGCTAAAAAAATCGAGAACGGGTTTGGTAAAGCGTGGCATTAATTTAAAATAATTTCGATTTAATCAAGGAAAAGATCTGATATTATAACACAAGATATACGACAAAAATTGTAGAAAATAATAAATTCTATTGACAGATTTCCTTTTCGTTATATCATAAAAATTTCATGAATATCATATACAAAATTCGATACTCGTACAAATTAACATCGTGAGTAGTCGTTTTCGCAATTTAATACGAAGATGAAAATAATACTTTTTAAACTGGAACAATAGAACTTGCTCTTCTACCAAAAAATCATAAATTATACGAAATTACCATAGAAAAAGTATTATATTGTATGTCAATATTGATATAGTAGGCGTTGCGTGCCGTGTCATCTGACGATAGGGAAGCTGTGTTTCTGTAAGAAGCAGACATACAGGGGCAATCAGTCAATTTCGCGTCAGTGATGGTCTTGGGTCTATTCGTATCGTTTATTCGATAAGCCAGTAAAAACCGTAGACTTTTTTAAATGCATTTTTAATATCACAATTACATTCCGAATCGCTAGCCATGATATAAGGGCTACTATTAAAAATAAAACAATAAAAACTTACTCGGTGAAATAATATTGCATGGTGGATTTTACCGGTACATATCTGTACAAAATATTCTTTAATTGTACGAATGTACTTTAAAAAAAATTATAATTAAATATAGCTTTGTAAAGAAACGTACATAAAAATATAAAATATTTTTTACTTTTTAAATCTTAAAACAGTGCACTTAGTCAAATAGCTCCTTACGAGTGGCTAATGGATGGAATCGAAGACGGTTGCAGAGCGTGCATACACGCGGACTGCCAAATCCCCAGGGTGCCGATACCTGTCAATGTGAAATTCCTCTTTTGTCGCATCACTAGTATATATCATAGGACGCGACAGGGTTGTGGTACATTTTAAACGTTTCTCGCCATAGCTATAAAAATCTAAATATGTTAAACTTAATAGATTGTCTGTCGTTTGTTTTCTAACTAATTCGTTTTATGACTAGGGTCCATGGAAATTTTCAAAATTTATAACTTTTCGGTCACTGTCATTGAACTGGAAAAATTTCTCTCTTTATTACATCTAATATTACGAAGAAATCAGTCCCTACTGTACTCGGTTAGAGATTGGGTCGGTTAAACTTTTACTTAAGTAAAATTTCGGCTCTTTTGTCAGGGGTATATTTATGTCCCCAATTCTCTAAACGCTTAATTATTTAACTACTTGTTAAGTAGAAATATGTCGAAACCGGTTAGTTTGTACTCGAATATTTGTAGTCTCGAGAAAAAAGTGGAAGGACAAATTTTTATGACAACGGATACATAAATCGTAAATTTAAGGAAAATAAATTCTATAGCTTTGTCTGTACCTCGTGCATCACTCTCATTCATTAAATTTAGTTGTAAATGACGCTGTCAAAGTAACAGTTAATTTTTTATTAACATTATACAAGAATTGTACACGTTTTTTTCTACATCCTCTTAGAGATGGGACATACGAATTCGTAATATCACTGGTTTAACATTGAAATCAGTGAGTAATATAAAATCAGAAAGCGGAATAAAAATATCAAATATTTTAATGGATTTTTTTAACTCCTTTCAACTATACAGAACTATCATAAAAACATACCAGTAAATTCTTATCTGTTGAGTTAAGTTTTAAATCTACTCTTGATTTGCGTAATCGGGCGAGGGCGGCCAAATATCTAGCGGGCAGGCGACTAACAGCCCAGAACCGGTCCTAGATAGAATTGGATGCGGTATACGTGTAGAATCCAGCCAAGGTCCTAGGCTTTTACTGGCTAAACCGGGGAAGGTTGGTGCTCTGTAAAGAGCTTGCGCGAATCTGGAGATTTGGATGCTGACAATACAGTGCTTTCACTTCGCCATTAATATTCGAATATACAATAGCAATCTTATCTTTTTTTCACGTGTAGTATAGAAATTTGTAATAACATACATAATGCAATTATAATAAAATATTGCGCGATTATTTTCATATAATTAAAATTAATATGTATTTATTTTTTAGAAAATACAAGAGTAGTGGCCCATTCATTGATTCCAATGACGGCACGCTACTGGTATATACATAGACAAAGCATCCTGCTTGTATATATAAAGAATTACCTGAGAACGGCACCGATCGAAAATGCTTATCTTTGAATTTAGCTTTAATACAGCTACATTTTTCTGCGTTTTTGATTTCGTTTATATGACGTTGGCCTAGGACGCCATTTATTTCATTTCTGTTATAAATATGATGGCGTATACTATGTTAAAAATCGTTACTTCTAGTTATTTTATTTCATGGATGTATCTGGCATAAGTCCAGATAACTGAAAAATTTAAAAAAACTAGTATCACGCCGTGTGATGAATTTTACTAAAACACAATACATAAAGAGAATTTTTTTCTTACTTTAACCCATTATTACTTTAATTAAAAAATTTTTATTTTACATGAAAATTCTAAGCTTGTCACCGTATATACTGTATAACAACTTTATTTCTTTTCTCAGTAAATAATAACTAATCGTTGTCATCAACCTACAGTCGATCCCCCTATAAGATCATTGATTTTTCCGTTTTATCTGAATTACATGTTGTACGAGTCACTTAGATTTTACAAATACGTGTGCCGGGCTGTGAACGGCTCACATATTTGTAAAATCTAAGTGACTCGTACAACATGTAATTCAGATAAAACGGAAAAATCAATGATCTTATAGGGGGGTCGACTGTAAANATAAAACGAGATTAATAAAAACTTTTTACAAATTATTTAATTCAGGTTAATCAGTTTAAACAATTGACATTGCTCCGGCACATTTTTATCGAAATTCAAGCTAACAAATTTTTTTTACTTTGATAGCTTTGGATTAAAAAATATATATATATATATATATATTTATGTATATTCATAATAATAAATAAACAATGAGGAGATGCGTAAAAAATTTTTCGTAAATTGAAAAATTATCTAAATCGAATTATTTTACGTTTTTATTTAATTTTAATCGTAAATCTAAAAAAAAATAATATCTAAAATAACCACTCATTTGTATTTAAAGTCGCCGAAGTTAAAAACTGGTTTCACATTGCATGAATGATTTTCTGAGAGATAGAAAAGATATAAGCTACGACACGCAAATTAAATGACAGAAGAGTAAATAAAAATGTGTGATTGGAAACGCATCGCAGCAGTATAAAAAATTGTGGTTCAGATCATATAATTTCGGCTCGTTGGGCTGCAATTTAAAAAAAATAATAATCTTTAGATCTATAAATTTCAACTGTTGCCGTCTGTCTATTCGACTGTGTGTTTGTCTTTCCTTAATCTCGAGAACAAAGTTAGATAGATAAGTAACGTAAGCAAACTGGCACGCGCTATCTGACATTCAAATACGAAAAGGTTTTGCCAAATTTTTGCCACGGCATTTTACTATTAATGCGAAAACTCGCTCAAATTGGGCGAGTCTTTACTTTGCAAAACGTGTTTCAACCATTTTTCAATTCGAGTCGCTGTCAACATAACTTGCTCGCTTCGCTTCAATAATAAATACTAATTAATTAACGAATTTTAATATAGAAATAACAAACATAGTTTACAATAGGAATGTTATTAAAAATTGTTTAAAGTTATCGTGAAAAGATGACGGAATAAAGTCACACACACCATGTAACTTTTCTGAATTTTTCGGTTCTAAATAAAAATTTATATAAAAACTAATAATTAGTGAAATAATAATCAGATGTTAAGCGGATAATTATTTCATACACAAAAGAATCATAAATTATACACTGCTGATACTACCAAAAGATCAATAAGATTAATTTTTCCGATAAATACATCTCAACAATTAGTCACGTGGCACGGTTTGTGCCAATGCTAACTGAGAGTTGTTGCTGTAGAATTACTGACAAATTACAATTATACATATACTTGCAGTAATATGTAAAGGAGAAGTAAGTAAAAACAATAATAGAATAATTTTAATGCTTTAATTTTTAAGTCTTTTCTGTTCTAAATAAAAAGTAATTCTCGGTTCAAATTTCCTTGTTAATATTCGAAAATTTTTTGAAAAATTAATTTATATAGTTAGTTATTCCAACTGCAATCTTTAAGACTTATGAATTGCTAAAATAGATAATGATAATAATGATTACATGCTTTTGGCTTTTAATGCAATTTTCCGTTTATTTATTTTATTTTGTAAAATTAAATACAGTATATGTTTGAATTTCCGTCGGATAAAAAAAATATTTTTTAATGCAAAGTCGTTCGAAAAATTTCCGACGACTCAGAACATTTCCAGAACAAACCATAGAGAGCCAGACCTAGCTTTTTTCCAGGCTTCCCGAATGCAAAAGATTAAAAATCTGGGAAAGACATTTTTTGACTGATCGTCATTCTTTTCCTTTCTTATAGGCCTATATTGTATAACTACCGGAAAAGTAATAATGGCGACGATTCTCATTATTAAAAATACAAAATAAAACGATTTTAAAAAAGTATTTAATTTAAACATTAAAATTTGACACGTTTACTGAATATATAAATTCACATTAATTGACTTGTTTGATGATGACAATAGTATTTGGTAAGCATATATGAATAAAAATAGTAAATACATTCGCACACAAACAAATTAGTTTAATAAAAATGTTGTACATAATATACGAGTATTCTGGGTAATGTATAAGTATACAGATACAATAATACAAAAAAAATAACAAATATAACATTTAGACTGTAAATAAAATGGTTGCTTATTTTGCCATGTTGATTATTTTATTTTTCTTTTCTGTTATAAACTGAATTACACCTAAAAAAAATCACTAAAAACGTTCTAGTAAAACGTTCTAGGAAAATAAACGTTTTAGTAAAACTTGGTTGGTGGAAATGCTGTGATAATCAATGCTGTATCTTGGATAATGTTTGGATAGTGCAGTATTGCTGTTTTAACATACAAACAAAGGATAAGGCTTTACTCGGTGGTGTAGCCCTAGAAAAAGTAGGAGAGGGATGAGGGGAAAGAAATGGAGGATAGACGGATTGGATGGGGGATGAGGGATAGGGAATAAGGAATAAAAGATTAAGGGAAGAGAGGAAACCGTTGGCACCTGTCGGGAACCGTTAGTCCGGTGGAGAAGTCACAATTGCCGTTTTAACATCCAAACTTGAAGAGCGATCAATGTAAGTGCAATATAACTTTTCCTAGTGCATAGTAAATATCGTTGAAATTTTGTAAGATTTCCTTTTCTGTCTGAACTCATATTAGAACTCAAGCTTAATTTTGAGGGTAGAGACAAGTTTTATAAAAGAAAAAAAAAACTAGCAGATGAGTCAGATGTTACACGGGCAAAAAGTAACGATAACGAAGATTAAGATTATTAGATTATAGCCAATCTCACCCATTTTCATTGAAAACAAAAATTAGGTTCCCTCTATTCCGAGACTAATTACAGAATTTTTAGATGGGTCTAAAAGCGTGTTCGATTTTCTCAAAAAAAGCAAAAAGCCGCATCTAAAATGTACAGCAGAAAAGGAATTCTTCAGGATAACCCTTAACTCTCTCCTTCGCGAGAAGAAATTCGAAAACTCCTGTTTTAGTATACATTCTTATGACGTAACCTAACTGTGTTCCAAGTTTCAACTCTTAACCGTTTGAACTCTGAGCTTATTATTATTATTATTATAAATATTATTAGTATTATTATTATTAACCCATCTCGATTATATTATAAGATTGTGACTGCTAATAACGAGGAATATATTCATTAAGTCCGACCACACTGGAGATATGACACATTATCCCTTCTATGTCTCTACCCTGTCGATCTTTAATTAATTAATAAGAACCAAAATTTAATAGCATTTATTGCCCTTTATACAAATGCTACTCTGCCAAATTTTTTTTCTTACACTTTACTCATTCTGACATTATGAGATATTGTTTAATATTTCAGAACAGAATAAAGTTATTAAATATATTTTCGATTTTTATATACATAACAAGTTCGGAAAATAAAAAGGAGTTGGAGACAAGGGATTTTTGACGACTCCCATTCCGACTCCATAGCCCTGATATACAGGAATAACTCGATTATCTCGATTATTGTAGTTACGAAAAAATCCGCGATAATCGGAATAAATAATGCGTGTAAAATGGAACAACGTTGCTAAATATTTTTCAAATTTTTTAAATAAATTTTATAAATGGAACATAAAAGAAATTTGTAAAAAGTAAAAAATAAAGTTAAAGTTTAAGAATATTTATAAAAATTATAACATTTTCGAGTTTTTTTAATCCTGTTTTACATTACGACACAAGTGTCAGTATATAGACTCGAAGAAAAACGTAAGTAAAATGACAATAATCATTCGAAATTTTTTGCAGAAAAGAATAACATGACTGGAATGACTTGTTATTAGAGAAAGTATAATATTCAATTCCACGACACGTTTATAAGTTGTTTTACATTTACTACACTACAACATATTGGTATTTTGAAAAATTTTATATATTCTGTAAAATAGTATATATCAAATAATTATTACTTTATAATGACTTTACTTTTGAATACAGTAATACCTCGACTTACGCGAACCTGGAGTTATACCCCGTTCGCACCGAGCATTTCGATCTAGATTGTGACTAAAGTCAGAGAGTGTTCTGTGATGCGAACGCTCTCGACCGTTTCAATCTCGACTGAAACGAGGTTCAATCGCGATCGACTGGAGAGAGAGTTCTCGAAACTAGATCCAGTCATAAGAGAGATCCCACAATCCTACGCGCGCGAGAAAATACAAGATGGCTGCAGTACACGTGTCGGGCTTTCGACAGAGAAATAAAAAAGATAGCTGGAGAGACGACGACATCTGTCTATTATTAGATGTATGGCAAGAAAAAGTATTTATTTCTAACCAAAACTTCCATTTTGTTGGTGTTTGTGACTTATCGCGTAGTTACGTCAGTTTTATGATCGAGTGTAATAGCCAGGTTCTTCTCGAGCGGACTGCCTGTGCGAACAGAGTTACAGAGTTAAGAAAGAAATGGCTGGACTCAGAGGTATAGCCATTTAGACAATAAGAGGAAGGAAGAATGTAGCGAGAAGGTAGGTGGATGAAGATTAAAGTAAAGGAGATAGGATAGTGGGAAGGGAAGCCCATGAGGTCTTGCATCGCATTTATTAAATTAGATCAGAATACAGATACAAATACAATTACAATACAGAATTAGTAAATGTGGTACAATATAGCATATATATGCGACAATAATTACCGGTTTATTAAAAGACAAAAGACATTAAGCAAAAAATATTAAATAAACAGTATAAGTGAAATAAGACCATGTACAAGGCTGGCATTTGGCCAGGAATGCGCGACAATTTTTGTTAACAGCTGAGATAATGGGATATACAAATACTCGAAGATGGTGACCATATGCGAACAAGGAAAACAGATTAATTGAGTTTATTAACTTCCGTGGCAAAGTTTTTGAATGCATTGATGATGTCCTTGTCGCTAAAAAACGTACGAAGGTCACACGGCCATAGTTGTCCTTTGTTGTAGACAGCATCCCTGAGTTTCTTTCGTTGGGTTATATAGAGTGGGCAGCGGAAGATTAGGTGCTCGGGGTCCTCTTCTTCGTTGAGGTCACAAGTGCATTTGCCGTCGGTTTTGTTTAGAAACCTCAGCAAGTAAGAATTAAAGTTACCATGCCCCGTTAACAGTTGTGTTAGCTGGAAGGTGGTATTGAAATTCCATTTAGGAGAGTCCGAAGGAGAAGGGAGGTAGCGGTGGGTGAGCCTGCTTGTATTGCCATTATCCCATCTGGATTTCCAAGTTTTGAGAATAATATCGTGCAACAGATTGTTGAGATGGGTGATGCTAATTCTATTGTAGGAGATATTAGTTGCTAAATTTGGTGCTTTGGAGGCAAGAAGGTCCGCTCTCTCATTACCCGCAACCCCTGAGTGCCATTTGACCCAGTGGAAGTCAGTGTTAATGCCTCTGTTCCTGAGGGCACGGATACTATTGACGGTGTCCCTTATGATTGGGAGATTAGTGTGTGCACTTGGCTATTTGGTGTATGGCGACTCGACTGTCGCTGAAGATCTGATAGCTGTGTTGATTCACTGTATTGTGGTTGTTTGTAATCCAGGTAATAGCTTCCAGGATAGCCAGAGACTCGGCTTGATTGATCGTGCAGTGAGGTGCTAATTTCCTGCACCTCTGGTAGAGACACTGGGTTCCCTTATAGACTGTGAATGCACAGCCAAGGCCGAGCTCGGATTTCGATCCGTCGGTGAAAATGCTGATTGAGTGTTTATCTATTGGATCGTGTATTGAATTTTGAATGCTGGTGATGCTTGGGTGGATGTACTTCAGGTCCTTGTGTTTGTCAAGGCCGTAGGGGGTGACGTGCATCGCAATTTGGTTAATTTCATTGTTGTAAGTCTCTTTGCAAGTAGCGGCGCTGAAGGTCTCAAGATTTATTTCCCCTTTAGGTAACTTGGGCAAATTATATCTTATATTTGCTTCTCTGATCTTAAGGTCAATAGGGAGAGTGTTGTTGAGGACAAGAAGGGCCTCTGTAGGGGCTGTCTTGTAGGCTTTGGCGGTGTTTATGGCCGACAGCCTTTGGATTGAGAGAAGCTTACGTTTGATGTGGACCCTCGTAACTGATGAGCCTTAAATCTCTGCCCCGTACGTAATAATGGGCTCAACAACCGCGGTGTAGAGAATCCTGCTCGCCAAGGGTCCATAGCCCCATTTATTTCTGCTTATCGTTTTGAGCGCTTGGGCTACTTTGGTAGCTTTTTCGTAGATGTGATATACGTGGTCGGTCCAGTTTAGCCGATGGTCGAGGATAATCCCTAGGTACTTGACTGCAGTTGAGTTTTGGATTTTTTTACCGCTTATTTTGATGCTGGGCCCTTTCTTGAGTGGGTTACCCTTTGGAAAAACTATAGCGGTACATTTGGTATGATTGATAGAAAGCTTTACCTCATTGCACCATTCTTGGATAGTGGCTAGAACTTCGTTGGTCCTATCTTGCAGTACTTTCAAGTTTACGTGACTAAGAATGAGGGCTGTATCATCTGCATACCCTTGCAGATGTACGTTATAGTCCTTAGGGAAATTTGGTTGTAGATTTAGGAGTCCATTATAGAGGATATTCCACAAATAGGGCCCCGATTTCGAGCCCTGAGGACACCCTCTATGGATGTTCCTATGTAGAAGATTGAAATTGCCCGTGTCCACGATGATACTGCGATTGTGTAAGTAGCTTCTTGCAAGGCTATAGATATTCATTGGGCAGTTATTGGTCTTCAAGTTGTTTAAAATGACCGGCCACCAAGCATGGTCGAATGCACCCCTGAAGTCGATGGTAACCATCAGGCTGTCATTCCTTTTTGTCGGGCGTTAAGGACATAGTTCTTGATATTATCAATGGCGTCGATTGTGCGTTTGCCCTTTCTGAAGGCGTATTGGCTGTCATTCATAATAGTGTGTTTTTCAAAGTGGTAGGTGATCCTGTTCACCATTAAGGCGTTAAGGACCTTGCCAACGAATGGAAGTAGAGAAATGGGCCTAAAATCGGATGCTTTAGGAGGAGAACTGTCGCTAGATTTCGGTATTAGCTTGATAGAAGCTTGTTTCCATATGATAGGAAAGTACCCCAGCTGTAGGCATTTGTTCATTATGAGGCTAAACGTGGTTGGGATAGCCTTAAACGCAAGTTTGGCCATTTTGGCCGTAATTTTGTCCGGCCCGGGTGCTTTCTTGTGCTTTAGTTTATCAAACTCCCTATCAATTTCGGTGTAGGTGAATGGAGAATCATTATAGTTATTGTAGGCCTCAAGAGCACGAGACCTAATTTCCCTGTGAATTTGGTGATCTGTGGTTTCGTTGTCTTCTGGAAAAAGTTCGTTGATGATGTGATTGTAGGTTTCCGAGATTGTTGTCGTGTATTCGTTGTCATTTATCTGGATGGTAGGGGGGATCATTAGTTTTTTCTTTTTCTTGACTGCTAGATGGAATGGGGTTGACCATGGATTCTTTTCCCCTGCATTGGAGCAAAATTCTCTCCATGAGTTAGTTCTTGCCTTATTAATTTCAGTCTTGTAATTATGGAAGAGATTCATATAAGTGGCTCTGAGCTCCAGCTTGCGGTCAGGGTCAGATTCCCTACGCATCTTTTTCTTTTCTTTCCTGAGACTGGCCCTTAGTTTTTGTAAGTCCGCGTTCCACCACGGTGCAGAGGACTTCACCGTCTTTATTGTCGTTGAATGATAATAGGCCCTATGAATTGTGTTATGCAATCTCTCCACAACATTTTCCAGATCCATAGCGTCACTTATCGCTGAGATGTTCCCCGGGATCCAGAATAACTGAATAAGCTGGGAGTATAAATCCCAGTTAGTCCTTTGGGTTAGAGAGTAGCGAGGGAGCGGGGTTGACTGGTCTATAATCGTTTCAATAAAGTTATGGTCGCTGACCGCATGATAGTCTAGAGTGTTGCATATGATGTTGTTCTGCTGAAGCTTGACAGATCCCATGCAGATATCTATCCAGCTTTCTCCGTTGGTGGAGGAGAAAGTGGGGAGAGGGCTGGTATTCAGCGAGGTTAGCTGGAGGTGTGTCATCAATTCTTCCACTAGATAACCCCTGGGGTCTTCAACCGGACTATGCCACGAGTGTGATTTGGCGTTGAAGTCCCCTAGGATGAGGATTGGTGAGTTTTGCAGATTTAACACCGAGGAAGATAACATGTCGAGAGGCTGAGTTAGGTCCTCTGAAGGGGGACAGTAGAACGAGATGAGAATAAAGTTGATGTTGTTCAGGCTGAGGTTAATCGTTGTGAAGTATTCGTTGCTATGCTGAGTGATGAGTTGAACGTCAAGCTTGTCATTAAAGATTATGAAGCCGGTCTTAGGAGGATTGCCACTCCTATCACCATGGTTAAGTATGCGATTGGAGCCGAACATTGCGATTTTATTGTGGTAGGTATAAGGCTCTTGTACGGCCAAGATGTCCGTATGCCTTGTGGCCGCAAGTTGTATTGCATCAGAAGCGGCGGCTTTACATTTTTGTAAGTTCGCTTGTAGAATCCTCAAGGTGTTTGATATTTTGTTACACTCCATAATTCGTTTGTCTAATGGTCAGTGCCTTCATGCGAATGGTGACAGGGCATTGTGGGTTAAAAGCATTATGCTCCGTGTTATACTTTTCCTGTTCTGGTAGGTCTTTGTTTGCTGTTCTACAGTTTGTGCAGCAAGGGGGTTCTTCTAGCCTTTGACATTCACCAAACCTGTGCCCTTTATTACAATGACTGCACTTCTGGTTTTTGGTACAGTCGGTGGAGATATGGTTAAATCCACAGCATTGAAAACATCTGACCAGAGGGATGTAGTCGTTTACTTGTATTTTAGCCCATACTATGGCGACGTGCTTTGTGCCTACCAATATGTTTCTTATTTTAGGTGTGGTGGAAAGGACGATATTGCGACAATTCTCTTTTGCGTTATTCCTATTGAGTATGGTGCTGATACGGGTCGATTTTATAAATTCGTCATTGGAGATTGGGAGATTTTCGTTTTGTTCAATTATTATGGATGTTAATTCAGTCTCGTTGACTGATTTTGGTACATTTGAAAGGATTAATCTGGGCCTTCTCCCTTCTGAGATCTTACTTTTTACCTTACTAGAAATCTCCGGGAGTTTATTGATTGCCTCTGAGAGTACTTCCGCCTCCTCGTGTGTGTCCGTGCGGAAGCATATCCCGTCGCCTTTGACCTGTCTATCTGATTTTACTTTGATTTTGAGTTCGTGTGACTTTATTTTCGTTTTTATCTCCTCTTCGATTTTAGTCATGTTGACTTCTTTTCCTTCGTCATCGTCCTTTGGGTATAAGTAAGGCGCTAGATTACCCAGGTATGCTCATACGCTTCCGTCACGTGTGCAGCCATATTGGTCCTTTTGACATCATATTCCAAGATTTTTAAATTTAGCTGTATTTTATAACTAGTTGCACTAAATTTTGGCAAAGTTTATCATTTCGACCTTGCAAAATCTTAAGATACAGTTGAATTTATGATTATTTTCGTGTCTCTTCTATTGAACTTCTACGAGGGTCGTCTGCTTTCTAAGGACCAACATGGCGGATGAGCATACCTGGATTATCTAGCGCCTTAGGTATAAGAGGACGGCGTAGCTTCCTCCAGCTCCTTCGTTGTTAATTTTGTTTTTCAACGATTGGTTGATAGATCTTGTGATGAAGCTGGATCTTGTATTCAATTTGGTTACATCGGCGTAGGATGTTGGTGGAGCTAAGAGAGCCGTGGTGTGCGGCAGGCCCTGAGAGAGCTTTGACCGAACTTCCTTCAGGATGCCTTGAAATTGGCCGAGGCATGAGAATAACATGGTGACTTTATCGCGCACTTCTCTCCGCTCTTCTGTTCTGATATAAGTACTATTTTTCTCAGGGAGCAGGTCTAGAATTCGCATGAAGTGTTGGTTAGCCTCTTCTAGAATTTTATCTTCTAGAGAGGACAAAACAATACGAGGAACCAAGGTGTTACCGCCATTAGTGGCTGGATCGGTGGTAGAGGACATTGTTGAGGTTTAACACAAGAGCAAGAGCAATAATTGTAATAGGCAGGGAAATTTGTAAAACAAGACACAAATAGTAGCTAATATGACCGGTACGTGGTCGAAATACCAACAAATTATAATTAATTAAAATTAACAAATATCAGAATGCTACAGACGGATTTAGATTGATATGAATTTTTTGAAACGGATGATATATAACACGAGAAAACAAAGCTATACATCCCGAGAAAGCGATCCTACAGCCCGCTGTATTAGGGTCAGTAAGAGGATAAGACCCGGCCACGTGCTCAGGACAATGACCTATGACTCCTTTATCTCAGACGAATTTAAACACGACCGTAAAAACTAGACTAATAACGATAACACTGTGAAACCTACAGAGCAGGTAGGTGCCAATATGACAAAGGAGATACCCGAAGGTGAGCGGCTCCGATGGCCCGATAGGCCCGCACGACAGCCCGATGTGCGAAAGTTTCCGGTCGTGATAACTCGATAACGAAAAAGCGGAGAGAAAAACCGTAAACACCGTTATAAAATAAGTTTAAACCACTACAAATTGATATATAATATCACCCCTTACCGGCGGAAGCGAGCCGGAAAAAGTTGTTCGAAGACCGGAAATTTCCGGAAGCCGTAATTCCGAAACGCCTGGACGGATCCGGAAAACTAACGCCTTGTTTGATAACGTACGATGAACTGATTCCAGCGGTGTATAACACTTGGTTGATTAATCTATTGGCAAGCGCCAAATCCGACAGAGAGCGCTGTTTTTGAGTTAAGATGGCTGCCGAAACAGGTAAGGAGCCGACTACGTGTTTTTCAGTGCCTGAGCCGATTCAGTTACTATCGGTGACGACTACTGCGAGGACCAAATGAAGAACAAATCATTGAATTTATGTCAAATTCTAGACTATATCGGCGACAGGAAACGTTGTCTTGTAGAAGTGAAGCCGTTTTGGATATATGTGACGTACACACACACACAAAACATAATNTTTATAACTAGTTGCACTAAATTTTGGCAAAGTTTATCATTTCGACCTTGCAAAATCTTAAGATACAGTTGAATTTATGATTATTTTCGTGTCTCTTCTATTGAACTTCTACGAGGGTCGTCTGCTTTCTAAGGACCAACATGGCGGATGAGCATACCTGGATTATCTAGCGCCTTAGGTATAAGAGGACGGCGTAGCTTCCTCCAGCTCCTTCGTTGTTAATTTTGTTTTTCAACGATTGGTTGATAGATCTTGTGATGAAGCTGGATCTTGTATTCAATTTGGTTACATCGGCGTAGGATGTTGGTGGAGCTAAGAGAGCCGTGGTGTGCGGCAGGCCCTGAGAGAGCTTTGACCGAACTTCCTTCAGGATGCCTTGAAATTGGCCGAGGCATGAGAATAACATGGTGACTTTATCGCGCACTTCTCTCCGCTCTTCTGTTCTGATATAAGTACTATTTTTCTCAGGGAGCAGGTCTAGAATTCGCATGAAGTGTTGGTTAGCCTCTTCTAGAATTTTATCTTCTAGAGAGGACAAAACAATACGAGGAACCAAGGTGTTACCGCCATTAGTGGCTGGATCGGTGGTAGAGGACATTGTTGAGGTTTAACACAAGAGCAAGAGCAATAATTGTAATAGGCAGGGAAATTTGTAAAACAAGACACAAATAGTAGCTAATATGACCGGTACGTGGTCGAAATACCAACAAATTATAATTAATTAAAATTAACAAATATCAGAATGCTACAGACGGATTTAGATTGATATGAATTTTTTGAAACGGATGATATATAACACGAGAAAACAAAGCTATACATCCCGAGAAAGCGATCCTACAGCCCGCTGTATTAGGGTCAGTAAGAGGATAAGACCCGGCCACGTGCTCAGGACAATGACCTATGACTCCTTTATCTCAGACGAATTTAAACACGACCGTAAAAACTAGACTAATAACGATAACACTGTGAAACCTACAGAGCAGGTAGGTGCCAATATGACAAAGGAGATACCCGAAGGTGAGCGGCTCCGATGGCCCGATAGGCCCGCACGACAGCCCGATGTGCGAAAGTTTCCGGTCGTGATAACTCGATAACGAAAAAGCGGAGAGAAAAACCGTAAACACCGTTATAAAATAAGTTTAAACCACTACAAATTGATATATAATATCACCCCTTACCGGCGGAAGCGAGCCGGAAAAAGTTGTTCGAAGACCGGAAATTTCCGGAAGCCGTAATTCCGAAACGCCTGGACGGATCCGGAAAACTAACGCCTTGTTTGATAACGTACGATGAACTGATTCCAGCGGTGTATAACACTTGGTTGATTAATCTATTGGCAAGCGCCAAATCCGACAGAGAGCGCTGTTTTTGAGTTAAGATGGCTGCCGAAACAGGTAAGGAGCCGACTACGTGTTTTTCAGTGCCTGAGCCGATTCAGTTACTATCGGTGACGACTACTGCGAGGACCAAATGAAGAACAAATCATTGAATTTATGTCAAATTCTAGACTATATCGGCGACAGGAAACGTTGTCTTGTAGAAGTGAAGCCGTTTTGGATATATGTGACGTACACACACACACAAAACATAATATGTGCTACAAACTTTTGACTGGCCTATGTTGTATAAGTGCTGAACGACTCAGCAGGGCAGCCTTCAGATTGGCACTAATTTTAACTATTATGATAAATAAAACTTTGTTTTTATATTGGAACATTGTGTATACTGCTTAAAATATTTAAATACTTCTCACCTGTTAACGTGTAATAAACATGCTATCACATGTTTACAAAACCAGACAGCTACGCTTTGCACGTGCATTCTCCCTGTAATTGAGATGTATTAAAATGCCAATATCAGAGATTGCAACATTAAAGCAACAACATGAACTTCGGTGTTTTTGTTAGAGTTTAATCCACAAAATACGATGTGTCCAGCATCCAAAACGGCTTCACCTTCTACAAGACAACGTTTCCTGTTGCCGATATAGTCTAGAATTTGACGTAAATTCAATGATTTGTTCTTCATTTGGTCTTCGCAGTAGTCGTCACCGATAGAAACTGAATCGGCACTGAACAAACACGTGATCGAATCCTTACCTGGTCCGGCAGCCATCTTGGCTCAAAAACAGCGCCCTCTGTCGGATTTGGCGCTTGCCAATGGTTTCGCCGATGCGACGATCGGAAACAGGAGCACATGTGAACACGATCAAATCTCGGCCACCTTCACACAATATCCGCT
Source organism: Centruroides sculpturatus (assembly GCF_000671375.1). Classification (NCBI taxonomy): domain Eukaryota; kingdom Metazoa; phylum Arthropoda; class Arachnida; order Scorpiones; family Buthidae; genus Centruroides; species Centruroides sculpturatus. The sequence continues at coordinate 233,210 of NW_019385228.1, read as the reverse complement.
GCCTGTGCGAACAGCACGACGTTCGACTAGCGACAGTCACGATCCAGATTGTAGGTAAATCGAGATCGAAGTGAGTCGTGGATTGTGTGCGAACGTAGTATTACGCGATTTTCAAATCTCGTCGATTCGTCTTTTGTTTGAGCGCCACGCAACTCTTGATTANAAGACAACGTTTCCTGTTGCCGATATAGTCTAGAATTTGACGTAAATTCAATGATTTGTTCTTCATTTGGTCTTCGCAGTAGTCGTCACCGATAGAAACTGAATCGGCACTGAACAAACACGTGATCGAATCCTTACCTGGTCCGGCAGCCATCTTGGCTCAAAAACAGCGCCCTCTGTCGGATTTGGCGCTTGCCAATGGTTTCGCCGATGCGACGATCGGAAACAGGAGCACATGTGAACACGATCAAATCTCGGCCACCTTCACACAATATCCGCTGCCTGTGCGAACAGCACGACGTTCGACTAGCGACAGTCACGATCCAGATTGTAGGTAAATCGAGATCGAAGTGAGTCGTGGATTGTGTGCGAACGTAGTATTACGCGATTTTCAAATCTCGTCGATTCGTCTTTTGTTTGAGCGCCACGCAACTCTTGATTACTCACCCCCTCAAACTATTGTTCAGCTTATATGTTCGAACGTGTCGCGCGGAATCGACACATAGCTACAATTTATTTTTTTATTTATTTCTGTGTTAGTTATATCTACGGAGAATTGAGAGACTCTATGTGGTGATTTCTTGTAACTGTGAACGAATCAAAAGACGAGATAAGATTAACGAGAACATTTATTAGCTTACATACAACATACTTGGATTTTACACAAATTGCGAAATTATACCCCGACTTACGCGGTTATCGCTCGGTCCCACCTATCGAGTAATTTCGGGGTATTACTCAATATGGTAGATGTATTTACATCAAAATATTTAACTTTTAATTTACTTTTAACACGTTTTAAACAAACTTTTTATAAGTTAATAAACTAATAAAAATTAAAATTTTGAAAAAACTAGAAAATGACTGAAATTACTATTATTAGTCGATATTTCGATTACAGAATGCCAAAAACACAATCAAGTCGTGAACATTTATGCATAACTACAAACATTACTAATCACGAATTAGAAAAGAATACTCACTAAGGTATTATATAATGTTATAATCTTATATAAGACGTAAAAGAACAGATTTTCTAAATCAAAATTGCTGAAAAAACTTTTACTTAGTTGTTTTGTTTTAACTAAAAGGAACCATTTGAAATTCGAAGGTGTAAATAAATTACGAATTTTTTTGTTCTTGTAGGATAAAAGTGTAAACTTACGTTGTTTGTTTTCATGTTATTTTTTTTAAAATACTTAGTTTTGTCCTGTTAAAATCTTTTATTTTTTACTAATTAAGTAAAAAAATACATTATTCTATGTCAGAGGTAAATCGTTGTGTAGACGATTGCATAATTTTGTTTAATAAAAGTGTAACAAATGAAAAAAATTATGTAAAGAAGCGACCAAGATAAATAATAACATAAAATTTGAATGTATAAACTATTCAGACATAACAGTAACAACAGGAAAAAGAATAAGAATGCAAAAAAAAATATATATTTAAAATGTACGTGAATAATATTACAAGAATTAACTATAAAAAAAAATATGGTAAAATAAGTTAAATAATACAGCATCCAAGAAGCCCCCGCCAGTGGGCGAGTGGTCTCCGTTGCCGCTCAAAGCGGTGACCAGACCCTAAACACTGGGAAGTTCGGTCGTGGGTTCGCGCCGCGATCGGACAGGCTGGCTGCTTGGAGTTTTCCGGGTTTTCTCCTTGCTAATAACGAGGCCAGTTCCCCATAAAAGTCCTCCCGGAAGGCATTAATTCCCGCGCGTACGTATAGGCCGTTCGGATACGGCTGGCAAATCGGTCGCATAGCGATCATACACACACAAGTCTCCTCGGAGAAAGAGCCTAAATTGAGCTAAAATCTCCATATAAAACAACAACACCGAAGAAGAAGAAGCATCCAAGAAGCACTCTTTGTACTAATTGCAATCATACAGATACAACTCTCAAAAAAAGACAAAAGGTTTTCGCATTATTCTTAGATTTAGAAAAAGCATACGACTCTGTTAGTATTATAGATTTACAAACAAAAATGAGTAATTATCAAGCATGAGAATATGATGGGATTACTATTTGGGCATTATAAAACAATCATGAAACAAAATTATACCCTGAGTCCACCATGTGAAACAAGGATTACTGCAAGGTGACCCTTGGTCTCCACACTAATTCAACTTTTATACGTTTGACATGAATAGTTGCTTTAGGAACGAGGACGATGGGTTTAAAATTGACGATCATGTTCATTCGATCTCCTATGCGGACGATATTGTATTAATAACTCCAACGGCAGCGGCATTACGCAGCAAAATTCAATTGGTGATGAAATACTTTGAGGAACTGAAATAAAAAATTAGTCCAAAGAAATCAGAAATTATGATTTTTAAAAATGGAGCCAATCTCCAAAAGAAACATATGTCCTTTTATATGAATAATGACGAACCGATAGTAGTCCAAGAAATTAAATTTTTAGGCGTCATTCTAACACGAAATTTGTCATTTGAAAAACAATATAAAAATGTCTCAGTCAAAGCTAATAGTTTAATAAATAATATGGTGAAAGTATTTATTAAGGCAAAAATGAAGAATGTCCATATAGATTTTCGTAATTTCAATTTTATAATTATGAACACCATTGGTTATGCAATTCCAATATGTAGCCTTACAAACTTCGAAAAATTTGATATAATTCAAAATAAATTTATACGCAGAATTTTTCTATTGGAGAATAACATACTAGGTAGTATTCTCAGATTGGAACTAAACAGGTTTAACCCGTCGGCACGCGCCTAGTGCCGATTAGGCACCAATCGATTTTTAATTAGTTCGTGTAAAAATTCTAATTGTGTGAAAAATCTGAAAAAATTATTACCTGTCTAATTTTTCTTCAATTTTACGATGCGCAATTCAGTTTTTGCTTAAAGCGTCTCATTATTTTTAAATCTTTATGGTTTTTCTATAAAAATATTTATGGATCCTCCTGAGAGAAATGATCAGCTATGCCAACAGTTAATATATAGTGTATTAGAAATCTCACTATCTCAGGATATAGAAGATATACATGAAAGGACGAAACCTGATTAGTATAAAAAAATTCTAGACTATACATTCAATAACAACTATATGCTAACAAATTTAGCCTTTAACGTAAAAAGATTTTTTATACAGCTCAGATTAAATAAAAATTAGATATTAATTAACAATAAATTCTTTCAATTTTCAAAATGCAGTTGCCCAAGATGCCATAATAGAATTAATAACTTTTACATATTCTGTGATTGCAAGTCACAAATAAGATAACACAAAGATTTGATCTGCACTTATTATCAAAATGCTCTAATGAAAGAGATATGTATGAAGTTTTTGATAATGTAAAGATAGACACAACTACAGGTTATATAATTATGCTCAAGAATTCTTAATCGCAAAAAATATTAAATGTTAAAACATGTTAATTGTATTCAATTAATTGAAACTATTTTAATGTTTACTTGATAAAAGTACTAAATACTAGTATTAAATACAGTACTACAACAGGTTACAAAGTATATTAGAATATTTAACGTAGAGATGTACAGTACCACTTAGTTTTGATTTATCATGCATGATAATCGGAGGTTGGATGAATAAATTAGTCTAAATTGGTATGATATTTACTTCTGTGATCATAAATAATTGTTTGAGATTAATCTACACGTTATTTTACGAATAAGGAGTAGATTAATTAAGGGCAGCCTTTTTACTAATAAAGATTGATTTCACTGATTGATTGAATAAATAATATAACACGTCATATAAAAAAATGAAGAATTATTACAAAGAACACGTCTTAAATTCATATGCGTACCAAAAATTCTTGAACGTATAAAAGTGTTAATAAGAAAGAATATGAATTCAATACCAGGTCAAATGTAAAAAAATATATAAATTGTGAGAATTAAATAAATAGAGCAGAAAGACAAATGTATTTATTTAAATAGTTTAATTAACATATGAAGAAACAAAAAGAGAATTAAAATCAAGAAATAGAGAGCATATAAAAGCCGTTCAGAAAACTTATGCAAATACAGTATCACATCACTGCAATGTGAATTGATGTGAAATAATAATAAAATTAGTTAAAATAATAAAACAAAGAATACGTTTAAAAAACAACTTTATGAACATATAAATGTAATAAAACAAGTTAAACATAAAATTAATGAAATAGAAAAGGTATACTTCTGACAAGGAATAATTATATTTCTAGAAGACATCTTAATAATAATAGTATTCATACACGACAACAAAAACATAAAAAACTACAAGCGAAAAAGTACAAACAATCAAAAGTGTAAAAGGAGTGAGAAAAGAGAAGGAAAGAAAAAAGATAAATGTAAAAATTAAAAAATGAATGATTCGTAATAACTGAATAAAGTAGAAAGTAAAATATTTTAGCCAGACCAAAAAAAGGAAAAATTGAAAGAACAACGTATATTTGGACTTCTATCCCGCAAAAGAGAGAGAAAAAATCGAAAGACTTATGCATAAGTTATCTAATGTAAAAGTACATAATTTATGCTCAAAATTTTTATTATTTTCAAATAACTTTTTATTGTGCAATTATTTAAATTATTGTATTTAAAAAACTGCCTAAATATTCGAGCATCAATATCGCTATAATCAAATAATTAATACAATTATATTTGGTTCTAGAGCAGCGTTAGGCGCCATCTTTTATCAAAATTTATAATTATAATTTAATAATTTAATAAATAATTAGTAACTGTGGAAGCGTATATCGAAATTCAGTGGCGTACCGTAGTGGGGGCGGCAGAGACGGCCCGCCCTGAACGGCACTTTTTAGGGGGCGGCAAATTTCACAATAAATAATAATAATATCTTGTAAAAATTTGAAACACTCTAATCTATACTTGCATCGCGCCTACGATAGTTCTATCGTCCGGAATCGGCTCGCCATCCGGGTGAACTAGTAAGTATTCCATCGGAGAAAATCCTGCGAAACCTGTTGACCTTTTTTTTGCCTGTACGATTCATTCGCGTTCACATACACCACTAATATCCAATAGAACTATTTTAAACAGGCCGATGCACCACAGCCGAATTTTTCATTGCTTGTTCTGTGACGAAACTCAATTTTGGTCTTTTAAATTGAAATACTTAAATAAGGGGAAAAAGAAATTTTTTTTCAGCCCCGGGCGGCTGACACCCACGGTACGCCACTGTCAACATTTTAATGCTTCTTATAGAGAAAGATGGCTCTGGTTTCGAAGTAGCGCAATTGGTAACGCACCACACGACTAAGCGGAGGATGCGGGTTCAAGCCCTGTTTCAAAATCAGTTACTTTCTTCCAGAAGGTTCTAAATTATTTATTAAATTATAATTATTAATTAAGATAAGAGATGGCGCCTAACGCGTACCTCTAGAATCAAATTTATTTTTATTACTTATTTTATTATAGCCATAATATAGCCCAAATATTTAGACGATCGTTGCATTATTACACTAACTCATCAGGCTTTGAAATGTGTATTAATTATATAAGTAACAGTAGCTTTGATCACAAAATTAATTTTTCGAGTAAATTACTATCGAATAAATTTAAATTACGAATAATTTTTAAAATTAAATTAAGATTGCAAATAAAAATTTGTCGATTAGAATTATTTCAGATCACAAAATTACTTTTTCGATCACAAATCTTAATTAAATTAATTTTATTTTAACAATAAGGCAAAGTTTTTGTATTAATTATTAAATGTTTTAGTATCCGAGAAAATTAAAACACAATTATATGAAATAATATAACATCAAAACAAAGTTATTATTGAATTTTTTTAAATTTTTACATGAATAGATTAAATAAGTTTATTTTATTTCAGATTTTTCAGTTTTTTTCATTCGGTTTATCTAAAGCAAGTTATATTGCTACACGTAATAATTTTAAAATTAATTTTTCAGGATATAAATTTTATTTTCAGATCAAAAATTTCTCGAGTAAATTAACTTTATAAATAATTTTAATATTTAGGAAACTTTTCAATTCATTTCTTAAAAAAAGATTTTCATATTTAGAAAACTTCTCACTTCAATTCATTTCTTTTTGTTCTAATATCCAAACAATTAAAACACGACAATTTCAAATAATAATTTAACAATAAGGCATAGTAAAATAGGGAAATAGTTTAATATAATAATTATATAAAGTATATTTGTTACTTATTTATTAAATACCTACCTATACAATGTATTGATTTTGAAAATAACTGTTTTTTGTTTAATTAAAAATTGTTCGTACGATAGAATATAGCAAAAAGTTTGATGTCTAAATAATTGAAGTTCCAATTTTTAAAAAGTTTTTTTTTTTTTTTAAATAAAAAATAATTTAAATAAATCTTCCACTTTCAAATAAAAATAATTCATTATACGTTGTAAAATAATTTAATAACTTTTGTAAATTACTATGTTCGATCCAGCCAGTTATATTCGATGTTTTTTGTCTATAAAATTTAATTCATGAATTTTTTTGC
>NW_019385228.1:205925-225877 GCF_000671375.1 Centruroides sculpturatus | reverse complement strand
ATGTATATATTTTTTCCGCCGCGTAGCGCCACGCTACGGAGAGTTTAGGCTAACTATCGTCTGTACAGTATGTAAATTAGCTACCGTAAGTCTAATACAGTACTGTAATTTTATACATTTCTTGTGAAAGAAACATTTCTTATTTAACGACGATTAAAATTATTTATATTAATGATGTCTCCAAAGTTCAACGAAGTTTTCGCAGAAAAATAAGTTATCAGAAATCGGTCGTGGTTTGGTGTTCTGATTCGCGACGAAAACAAGCTTTAGCATTGGCGATGTCGAATGATGCACACTCGGTAAGTAATCATACAATTTTTTGTTTATAGAGTAGTTTATACGGATTATTCCCAAAAATAATATACGTATTTTGGAAATGTTGAGTCGGATTAGTCTAGAATCGATAAATTTTATGGAAGAAAACCTTTCAATCAGCCGTAGTCCGTAAACTTGACACNATTATTATATATCAACAAACTTTAAGAATAAATTTTACACCAATAAAGGAATTTGTTTTAAAAATAACTTATTTAATTAGGAATGCTCAGAAATTACTACTGTGCTTTGAAAACTCGGGTAAGAGAAACACATTTCTCAGTGTGGGGTTTGCAAATACAACAAAAAACTAACCATGTTTTTCAAGATTCATAATGATTTATTTTGTTTTTATATAACTTAACTTCATACAACATAGCATAACATAACATAACATGACATAACCCAATTTGACATAACATTATATACTATCAGTACACCTCCCTATAACACTGTTGATAATTCCAGGTTATATGAATAGGTGACCCGTTCGCAGCCCGGCACAAGTATTTGTAAAATCTTAGTGACTCGTACAACATTATTTATATAATCTGGAATTATCAACAGTGTTGTAGGGGGATCTACTGCATAACATAACATCCTTGGTAGTGCTCATAGCGGAGCCAAGGTATGCATTTATGCCTGCGTAAATAAATTGATTGATTGATTGATTATCTGTAATAAAAACCAATTTAACTGTCAAGAGAATGTATAACATAACATCATATCACCTAAGCCAACCCAATCTAACCTTAACTTATGTTTAAATGCTGAAATATAGCTAGATGGCCCATTGAAGAGAAATTACTTGGCCGTTACTGTGGTCTCATATCCTAACTCAGATATCTCAAAATAACGTAGAAATGTTATACAGTAGACTCCCCTATAATTACGGTCCCTATAATTACGATTCTTATAAAACTGCGAAAAAATTGCGACGGTATCCGTAAAAGAAATAAAAAAACTCCTATAATTACGTAAAACGTTATCGGGCAGCCGAACTACTTTCCCGCCGTCCGTAGCGCCAGGCTACGGACTTTAGGCGGTTAAATTGAGTTTAGTTTCGTCTGTACATATAATTATATATAAATTATATATAAATTAGGTACTGTATATATAATTATATATTAACTTAATTTATTGTAACTTTATTATAATTATATATATTTTTTCCGCCGCGTAGCGCCACGCTACGGAGATTTTACGCTAACTATCGTCTGTACAGTATGTAAATTAGCTACCGTAAGTCTAATACAGTACTGTAATTTTATACATTTCTTGTGAAAGAAACATTTCTTATTTAACGACGATTAAAATTATTTATATTAATGATGTCTCCAAAGTTCAACGAAGTTTTCGCAGAAAAATAAGTTATCAGAAATCGGTCGTGGTTTGGTGTTCTGATTCGCGACGAAAACAAGCTTTAGCATTGGCGATGTCGAATGATGCACACTCGGTAAGTAATCATACAATTTTTTGTTTATAGAGTAGTTTATACGGATTATTCCCAAAAATAATATACGTATTTTGGAAATGTTGAGTCGGATTAGTCTAGAATCGATAAATTTTATGGAAGAAAACCTTTCAATCAGCCGTAGTCCGTAAACTTGACACGTGTCAGGTTGTGATTGGAAGGACTCGTAAGAAATCGGATTCCTAAAAGAAATAAAAGAACTTATCTATGATCTTATAGGGGGGTCGACTGTATTTGACAACTGGCTTACTGCTTTCCAGCAAGTCAAAAATGTTAGTTGAGGATTTCAAACACCCCTGTGTACTTACGGTTAAAAAAATGCCAGTGCACTAACGCATGGCTAGTGACCCTTAAATCAGGATGAAAAGCAAGTATGGAAGGTGATTTCCACTTTTCATAAGAAATCAGTAGACCATTCGGATTTGTCCACGATTCGTTCATTACGTGATAAACGTTGGTTTTATCAGGAATTCCTACTTCCTCTGATTCATAGGATATGTGCAGATGACAACAAGGATAAACTTTTTATCTTTCTTTCAAATTATAAAATGTTTTTAAAACTAACTAAGATTTATAACTTTTTTAAATTTTAAAAGTTTCTAAATTTCCAGTTTTAACACTATTAGCTAAAAATCTTTTTGTAATTTTTTAATACGTTTAATGCAGAATATTTAGTATTTAAATTATCTACAATATATTGCAAACACTGTAACATTTGTAACGTACTTTTTATCAAAAATGAATAAAAAGCAAGTAACCACAGGTAAGTTATAACATATGATTTTGACATTGAAAAATCAAATTGTTTCGATTTTTTATAAGTGCTATTGGTCACTTATTGATTGTTTTCATCTTCATATATAGCAGATAGATTTCCATTCATTCCATAACTCAAATTCGAGTAATCCTTGTAACACTCATTTCGAATTATCACACATTTACGATGACTGGTTTTAATTACTTATTGTAAATTTGCGATAAACCTTATTTATGTCACAATAAACACGAATAAGCTGTTAGTGTTTTCATAAAAACGAGCGGAGTTTGAGAAGATCTGATTACAGCTTCGTTGAAAATTTGAAGAGTATTTGAACGTCAATAATTCCGAAAACACAGAATACAGTGGAGTATCGTTTATCCGAATGTCGGTTATCCGAAAGAATTCCAGGCAGCAAATTTAAATTTTTGCTAGGGCTGTGGCGCTGCAATCTTTGGCTATATCTTGGGCTACTCCAATATTTTTTGTTGGTGTGTGTGTTTCAGCTGGCAGCCTTGGCATTTTGTGTGGTGTTTTTCTGAGGACTGTGTGTTGTGCTAAATCGAACGTTTTTGGTACTAGATGAACTTTTAAAGTATAATTTTTTTGTTTTTATATTTTTCAATATATTTATTTTGTTTGTGAAAAATAAAGAAATAATTTTTAACGATACAATAGCATCGATTATTATTTTTAAAAGTTTACGTTAGGCTTAACAACGACGAAAATTCAACGCGAAGCGACACGCATCGGAGAAAAATTTCAACACGGGATAGGTTAATATACTGTATTTTCTCGTACTTAATCGGTTATCCTAAAATTAAGTTATCCGAACAACCCCAGTCCCCAATTGATTCGGATAAATTTTGTAGAAAAAAATTTTGAAAAAAATTTTCGGATCATTTGTAGCCATCTAAAAATGAAAAAGAATTTTGTAAAATTCTTACGAAAATAACTGTTTTAAATAGAATTACAGTGATGCTTGGTACTTCGAATTGAGGTAGGCTGTTTGAAGTTCGGATCTATTTTACTTTCTCTGGCCATGTTATATATAACAAAAAGAAAGTATGGCGANATTAAGTTATCCGAACAACCCCAGTCCCCAATTGATTCGGATAAACGACGCTCTACTGTATACATTTGTAGCCATCTAAAAATGAAAAAGAATTTTGTAAAATTCTTACGAAAATAACTGTTTTAAATAGAATTACAGTGATGCTTGGTACTTCGAATTGAGGTAGGCTGTTTGAAGTTCGGATCTATTTTACTTTCTCTGGCCATGTTATATATAACAAAAAGAAAGTATGGCGATCAGTCAAAAAAGCCTCCCAAGTTATTTACGTTTCTGGACACATTGGAACGTCCAAAAATTGTCTACAATACAATTTTTATCTTATAGATTGAAAAAGATCAACGACAATGTTTGATTCTAAATGCATATAAATCTAAAATTTGAAATTAAAATAAATAATAATATCTAGAAAATACAATTGCTTCTCAGTAATTCTTGATCTCAAGTAATAAGTCCGATTACAAAGAAATAAAAATTTGTTTATTTGCCCAAAAATTCTTTTTAAATATTTTCTTGTATTTAGGACGGTTTCGTCTTTTTTCAAATTGTGTTTTATTACATATAATACTCATTTCAATGCCCAATGAATTAGTGTAAAAATCCAACGATTGTCTAAATATTCGGGCTATATTAAGGCTATAATCAAATAATTAATACAAATAAATTTGGTTTTACAGGAAAGCATTAGGCGCCATATCTAACATAAATTAATAATTAAAATTTAATAAATAATTTACAAGTTTCTGGAAGAAAGTAACTGATCCCTGAAGGGTCTTGAATCCGCAGCCTCCGCTTAGTGGTATGGTGCGCAACCAATTGCGTCACCCGTAAACTTAGCCACCCTTTTCTTTTAGAATTTAAATTTTAATATAAACTTCCACAGTTATTAAATATTTATTAAATTATAATTATAAATTTAAATAAGACATGGCGCCTAACGCTGCTCTAGTACCAAATTTATTTGTATTAATTATTTGATTATAACGATATTAATGCTCGAATATTTAGGCGGTGAATTATTATATGTTTTATTAGTTAAGTTTTTTATATACAATAATTTTTTTTTAAANAATAAAAAAATAATTTTTAACGATACAATAGTCTTCGTTAGGCTTAACATCGACGAAAATTCAACGCAAAGCGACATGCAACGGAGAAACATTTCGAAATCGGATACGTTAAACTAATTTTTTGTACGTAAATCAGTTATCCGGACAATCCCAGTCCCCAATTGATTCGAAAAATCGACGCTCTACTGTATTTTAATTTCTATATTGAATAAATCATTTGTTATATTTTTATTGAATATACATTTGCAAAATATAATAATAAAATTTTTTAAATAATTCATTTGGAAATTACATTTCTTTTGGCATTGTATGAATGGTCTTGTTCTTCATGTTTAGTAATGTAGTCTCCGAATTCACTTTCCACTGTAAACAATAAATGAACAATGAATTAATTTTAATAGTTGATATTTGTTTAAATTAAGTCAATTATTAATTAATTCATGTAATTGTGAGATCCGAAAGGCCCCTGGGTCTAAGTTTATAATTTTATTAATATGTTTAAAATATCGACAAAATATTACTTCGTTTTTGTGAAAAAAAATATTGTTTTAGACGTGGGAAAAATAGATGACGGANCTTTCAAATTATAAAATGTTTTTAAAACTAACTAAGATTTATAACTTTTTTAAATTTTAAAAGTTTCTAAATTTCCAGTTTTAACACTATTAGCTAAAAATCTTTTTGTAATTTTTTAATACGTTTAATGCAGAATATTTAGTATTTAAATTATCTACAATATATTGCAAACACTGTAACATTTGTAACGTACTTTTTATCAAAAATGAATAAAAAGCAAGTAACCACAGGTAAGTTATAACATATGATTTTGACATTGAAAAATCAAATTGTTTCGATTTTTTATAAGTGCTATTGGTCACTTATTGATTGTTTTCATCTTCATATATAGCAGATAGATTTCCATTCATTCCATAACTCAAATTCGAGTAATCCTTGTAACACTCATTTCGAATTATCACACATTTACGATGACTGGTTTTAATTACTTATTGTAAATTTGCGATAAACCTTATTTATGTCACAATAAACACGAATAAGCTGTTAGTGTTTTCATAAAAACGAGCGGAGTTTGAGAAGATCTGATTACAGCTTCGTTGAAAATTTGAAGAGTATTTGAACGTCAATAATTCCGAAAACACAGAATACAGTGGAGTATCGTTTATCCGAATGTCGGTTATCCGAAAGAATTCCAGGCAGCAAATTTAAATTTTTGCTAGGGCTGTGGCGCTGCAATCTTTGGCTATATCTTGGGCTACTCCAATATTTTTTGTTGGTGTGTGTGTTTCAGCTGGCAGCCTTGGCATTTTGTGTGGTGTTTTTCTGAGGACTGTGTGTCGTGCTAAATCGAACGTTTTTGGTACTAGATGAACTTTTAAAGTATAATTTTTTTGTTTTTATATTTTTCAATATATTTATTTTGTTTGTGAAAAATAAAGAAATAATTTTTAACGATACAATAGCATCGATTATTATTTTTAAAAGTTCACGTTAGGCTTAACAACGACGAAAATTCAACGCGAAGCGACACGCATCGGAGAAAAATTTCAACACGGGATAGGTTAATATACTGTATTTTCTCGTACTTAATCGGTTATCCTAAAATTAAGTTATCCGAACAACCCCAGTCCCCAATTGATTCGGATAAATTTTGTAGAAAAAAATTTTGAAAAAAATTTTCGGATCATTTGTAGCCATCTAAAAATGAAAAAGAATTTTGTAAAATTCTTACGAAAATAACTGTTTTAAATAGAATTACAGTGATGCTTGGTACTTCGAATTGAGGTAGGCTGTTTGAAGTTCGGATCTATTTTACTTTCTCTGGCCATGTTATATATAACAAAAAGAAAGTATGGCGATCAGTCAAAAAAGCCTCCCAAGTTATTTACGTTTCTGGACACATTGGAACGTCCAAAAATTGTCTACAATACAATTTTTATCTTATAGATTGAAAAAGATCAACGACAATGTTTGATTCTAAATGCATATAAATCTAAAATTTGAAATTAAAATAAATAATAATATCTAGAAAATACAATTGCTTCTCAGTAATTCTTGATCTCAAGTAATAAGTCCGATTACAAAGAAATAAAAATTTGTTTATTTGCCCAAAAATTCTTTTTAAATATTTTCTTGTATTTAGGACGGTTTCGTCTTTTTTCAAATTGTGTTTTATTACATATAATACTCATTTCAATGCCCAATGAATTAGTGTAAAAATCCAACGATTGTCTAAATATTCGGGCTATATTAAGGCTATAATCAAATAATTAATACAAATAAATTTGGTTTTACAGGAAAGCATTAGGCGCCATATCTAACATAAATTAATAATTAAAATTTAATAAATAATTTACAAGTTTCTGGAAGAAAGTAACTGATCCCTGAAGGGTCTTGAATCCGCAGCCTCCGCTTAGTGGTATGGTGCGCAACCAATTGCGTCACCCGTAAACTTAGCCACCCTTTTCTTTTAGAATTTAAATTTTAATATAAACTTCCACAGTTATTAAATATTTATTAAATTATAATTATAAATTTAAATAAGACATGGCGCCTAACGCTGCTCTAGTACCAAATTTATTTGTATTAATTATTTGATTATAACGATATTAATGCTCGAATATTTAGGCGGTGAATTATTATATGTTTTATTAGTTAAGTTTTTTATATACAATAATTTTTTTTTAAATTGCACAAAAAAGTTTTTAAATGATAAAAATTTTGAATTTTAATTATATACTTTTACATTCGATAACTTATGCATAAATCTTTCAAGTTTTTCTTTCTTTCTTGGAGGATAAAAGTCCAAATATACATTGTTTTTTTTACATTTTTTCATTTTTTTTGTCTGGCTAAAATATTTTATTTTCTAGTTTATTAAATGATTACGAATCATTTCCTTTTTATTTTTTACTTATTTTTTTCTTTCTTTCTCTATTCTCACTCCTTTTACACTTTTGATTGTCTGTACTTTTTCGCTTGTACTTTTTTCTGTTTTTGTTGTCGTGTATGAATACTATTATTATCAAGATGCCTTCTATAAATATAATTATTCTTTTTCGGAAGTATTTCATTTCCATTTCATTCATTTTAAGTTTAACTTGTTTTATTACATTTATATGTTCATAAAGTTGTTTTTTAAACGTATTCTTTCTTTTATTATTTTAACTAATTTTATTATTATTTCACATCAATTCACATTGCAGNGCTGGTAATCCAATAACGTTAGGCGGACTGGGTGGAATGATTCCCCTCTTACCGGTCTTCTCAGGGGACGCAAAAGGTCCAAAAGTATCAGAATTTTTCGATACGTTAGCGGATGTGACTAGAGTAGCAGCATGGTCGAAGGCACAGATGCTAGCTGTAGCTAAATTAAAATTGACTGGCATTGCTCGGGAATTCGTACGTAAGGATCGGCGAGTAAAAGACGTGGAGGATTATGAGGAATTTAAGAAAATAATGATAGAGCGTTTTGAGAAGGTCCCATACACATATCGAATCCAGAAATTCTACGCGTGCGTCCAGTCCAGAGATGAGGACGTACAGACATACGCCGTACGACTCCAGGCTTTAGCAGAGGAGGTTGAGATTGAACACGAAGGCGCGAACGAAGCCGAAATTGAAGTAATAAGAAGAGTTAAAGAGAAAGAGTTGGACGAACGGTTGAAAGTCCAATTTTTAAATGGGATTAATATAAAAATACGTCAAAGAGTTATGTCTCGCGAGCCCGATACTTTTGACGAAGCCCTGAGGGTGGCGATTAGTGAAGAAAACATAGAACTCCTTACCTCTCCTTCTAAGGGAATTTTAAGAGTAATTAAAGGATCGGAAGAACAATCTAGAGAAGAAAAATTAAATATAGACGAAATGCAAGAAATGCAGAACAAATTAGATAGATTGTTAGAGCAATTAAAAGGTTTACAAGGAGAACGACGAAGCGCACAATATTTCCGGCCAACAGAGCGAACTTTCGACGGAGATCGGCAACCAACTTCCGACTTCCGCAGAGCCAGAGCTCGTGCTCCGACATATAGAAATAATACTCGTTATGATTTAGATAATAGGAATAGGAATGAGCCTAATAGAAATAATCGATATGAAAATACGTGGAGAGGTGTAGTAAACTTTGTGGGTAATCAGAGAAACCCACCCAAATATGAAAGGAAAGACAAAAATAGTAAGGGAGGAGCGAACAGTCGCATAAAAAGAGACCCTTACATATTAATATATGTAAATAACATTCCCACGAAAATGAGAATCGACGAGAATCTGGAGACAACATTATTATCAAACGGCTTTGCTCAAAGATTGGGAAATAGAGCATCCGTTATATTCGGAGAAGAAGGGAAGTTGGATAGTGGTCACGGAAAACCAGTATCGACATTTGGTGTTACTATTCCGATATTCAAACTTCGAGGCCATAAATTTACCAATACATGTAAAATAGTGCGTTCTGAGGTCACTGCTCCGTGCATGGGCATAATCGGACGGGACATATTACAGCGGGAGCAAATAGAAATAGATAATCATAAGGGAGTGATCATACTGCCAAATAAAAAGGAAGTACATTATTGCTCATCTAAGTCACCAAGAGATAATTATTATAAAAAGAAGTTAGGTAGAGTAGATAGAAATCGAAAGGAAGTCGACATGAAGTATTCAGAAGCTAGTATACTACGAAGTGTGCGGGTGTCACCTCACCGCCGACCCCATTTACAAGCACACATAACTAATCGAACAACTAAAAAGAACCAAGGTATAGCAAAGAAGAAGATAAATAAAAAGGCCGGGCGTAAGTTAACTAAGCTGAAAAATAATATGGGTACGGATATAAAGTTAGGGCGTTGGGAAAAATTAAACAAAGAGAAGTCCTTCGATAAGTCTATGCAAAGGATACAAGAAATGCGGGATAATAAGACGATCGAAAAAGTCGATCTTACACATAATGTGGTGGAGAAAGACGAGAAGAAAATCGAGTCAAGTCGTTTTAAAGGCTCCACCATCACTGAACTTTATAAATTAATAAGCATATTGATATATTTAATAACCCTATTGTCGGGACCAGTTAAAAAGGGCGATGATAAGAAAGAAAAGGAAGATAAAATAACAGAAAATCAGGAAGTTGAATTGGAAGTAGAAGAAGCTTTTGAAAGCCGTATACCGATAGCTGTGTTTCAAAGACATAAGAACTATCCGTTCATGGATCCGAACAAAATTATGAAGGAGAAATGGAAGAAAACAAATATATAACTGGAGGAAATAATTAAATAGGAAGTCGCTTATCAATGCAAATATTTGGATAAATCATCGTATTTACTTCTTTTCCTGATTAAGAAATACTAGTAGCAGATTAAGTAGAATAAAGGAATTACGAAACCTTGAACTCACCTCTCAAGCTAATAGTATATCCTTAATTTGAATTATCTATAAGAAAGATAGAACGAATAGAAGAAGCGGAAGAGGAAAGGAAGATGACGCAATCCCTAGGGAATTAGAGAATTATCACTCCCACATTAGTAGATCAAGTTCTTCCTAAAGAAATATCGAAAATGTTGGTTTTCATGAAGTTGAGTTAGAAATAATGATAAATAGTACTAAGAGAAGTAGTTAAATAAATGATAGAGTTTGTAGATACCTATTTCGTGAGCTAAATCCGAGAAAAGAGAATAATATACATTCTGAAGATAAGGGAGTTGACCCAGTAGAAGACAAGATTCCTTCGAGAACTTCTAAAAATATATCGATATGATTTAGCATTTGAAACTATCATGAGAAATATAGAATTTGCGATGCAAGAATTTCATACACAAATAATTGAATTAAGAGAAGCTATTGACGTTTTAGAGCAAGGAAAATTAAGCTCGTATTTTATCTCAAAGGAAGTGATGTATCGTACGTTACGAGAAATACAATCACAACTTCCGGAAGATTATTCATTGATAGAGCAAGTCAAAGTTGACACTCTCTTTAAATTTTATCAGTGGATTACTACAGTTGCTATCGCACTTCCAGGAAAATTAAGAATTTTCGCAAAAACGCCATTGAAACTCCGAGTGGGTATTTCGATGCTTACGAAATTTTGGGATTACCTACATATATTCCTGTATTGAAAACTTATGCATATTTTAAGACTGAATATCCCATTTTAGCATTGTCAATGGATTGTCAATCGTATATGTTGTTACGTCATCACGAATTGGCTGCTTGCCAAATATTACAGTTTGCTGTTTGTTCACCAGACGTTCTGATATTTCGAGCTCCACATCAGAGCTGCGAATATTCGTTATACATCGGAAATGATCAGAAGGTAACAGAACTTTGTTCCAAAGAAGTTGTAAAGGAATTTTATCCAATTTTTAGAAGAATAGACAAGCAAGGAACATGGGTATTTTCTACACCCTCTACATTAGTATTAGCAGTGAAGAGTTCTGCAAAACAACATTTGCATTCATCACCTTCTAAAATAAGTAAATTGAATAATGTTGGAATCATAAGCTTGCCAAATACATGTATAGGATACTTACCTGGAATTATCCTCACTTCGCGTTTTCACATGAGATCAACTGTTCACACAAGAAGCAGTCCTAAGTTTATTATACCTCCAATTGAAACTATATTTTCCAAGATGGAATTAGAGAAATTGCAAGAGAGTGTAAATACTACAGAAAATCCTGAGAAGAATAAAGAGAATTCTAAAGAAACAAACAGATGATGACAATAAGGTAGCAGAAAAATCATACGAGCAAGTGAAGAGAGATTTGGATAGATTATTGAAAGAAAATGAAGATCTCTTTTTATCAAACACTCCAACAATTCCAATCACATACATATGGATTATCCTTGGAAGTATAGGAATATTAATTCTACTTATCTGCATATATTATATAGTCAAGCATATTTGTTGGAAACGAAGATTTGAGAAGAGGATCAAGGAACTGTCACAACAGGACATTCCACTTCAAGAAATTCCTCAAAGAAATAATGCAGAAGAAGAAGAAACGGAAATAGTCGAACCTGCTGGAAACTCAACTGAACAAGCTTCAAGCTCAACACAGACAAAGAAGCCCTTTGTTCGAACATATCGACTTTAATTCACATTTGCTTTTTGAGATGATAATTTCATTCTTGATTGAAAATTTTTGATTATATAATGATCGATTTTAGTTACGTATATCTTTAGTTTGTAAGTACCTTTCCTAATAATAACAAAAAGCTTATTTAAAGGAATGTACACCCCACTCAAATTGATAAGCTAAAGGGATAGATTAGAATAGACATAATATTGTATAGAATAGTCTAGATATAAGACTTAGAGTAGTATTAAGAGAGAGAGAGACATTAATAGAGATATGTATTTGTTAACATACTACCTTTTAAAATGAACAATATTTTGGTGAAAAAGAACTTTGCCCAAATGGATTTAAATGACCGGGGAGTCATAAAACACTTTAATGAACTCAACCACCTGAACTTTTGTGGTTATTTGAAATGAAGTTTTAGCAGAAAAAGAAGTATGTCAACATACGAGAAGAAGACACATTATAACATTTTGAACTGCACAGTGAACTTTGAACTGTTAGCAGGTGCTTTTTGAAACAAGAAGACATCACATGATCTTCTAATATACCTGAATTTGTGCAACTATAAGAAGTCAGCCAACAGAGGTGCTGCCATAGAGACTCTCAGCAACAGAGAGGTGCATTCGGAACCAGTGACGAGCTATGTCCACTTTTACCGTCGATTCCAGACGAAGACACATGTGTTCGTTGTGTTTATTTTAATATTATTATTTTGATGATTTGTTTATTATATTATTTCCATGTATTTCAATTTTGAATTTAATTTGAATTATTGTATACTTTTATGATTTTATTATAATGTATAACGCAATTTTTAGAGAGAGAGAGAGAGCAATTTGAAACTTATGTATTGCTGTGAAAAATCACGCCTTCTTTAAATGTAGTGTGATTTTTGAAGATAAGGGAGTAATGTGAGATCCGAAAGGCCCTGGGTCTAATTTGTGAATTTTTATTAAATATGTTTAAATATAGACACGAAATATTACTTCGTTTTTGTGAAAAAAATATTGTTTTAGACGTGGGAAAAACCAGATAACAAATGTTATTTCCTTTCATCGAAGAGAACATCCTCTGTTTTTCCGTATCTGGTTAAAAATCTCGCTCAGATGGGAAATGGTTACCCCTCATTCATCCCCCTTTCGTCCGTTCTCACGAAAGAGTTACTGGACGATGATTGGACGAAATTTTGAAATAAAAGGGGAGATTAGTCAGAATTCGAGGAGTTCTTCGACAGATCCGAAGCATACAAACTCCACATACGTTTTCCTCCTGATGGCCAACGCCCATAACGAAGTCCGATAGACTAAGTCCCGAGTCTACATTTAGAAGAAGTGATAATTTTATATTTTGTGCACGAGTTAATCTCCCATACGAAAGAAAGATGAACCCTATCTACAAGGTGTCCTATAACTACAGAAACGAAGACGACAACTAACAGGTCGTATGTTTAGAATCATTTTGTGAGCTCTCTCTCGAACGCGCATTAGCTTAAATATAAGCCGTAGCCTATAGCTTGTCGTATTATCGTTGTATTTGGTTATTTGTATTCGTTTGTTTGAGATCTATTAAATTTACTTTTGTTAATTATAATAAAAATGTCTCTTAATTTGGTGTTCGAATCAGATCGCATACGCGTGTTTGTCCGCGTGTAAAATAACCGACAAACTGGTGTCAAGGAATCCTGACGTTAGATATAGTCTTCGCCGCCTATATCCAATCAACATTTTAATAGCTCTCATATGAAATAGATTAGGATCGGATCTTACGATTTGAAACCTTGGAGAACTAGTTTTACCAACTGGGTGCCGATTAAGCGTTACTTGAGTACTACTTACTCCGTAACCCCGGCTGATCTCACATCCTCTACGCAACGATTTACCTCTAACATAATTATATTTTAGAGGACGTCTTAACAATAATAATGCTATATAAACATGATACTTCAGAGAGAAGAGAAAGGTACAAAAAATTACAACACTAAAAAAAATGCAAAAGAAGGAAAGAATAGAAAACAACTAAGAAAATGAAAGAAAAAAACTTAATTAATCAATTAATTAAGTAAAGAAATAAAATATTTTAAATGGGAAAAACTAAATATTTAAAAAAACCAGACATGTAAATTTACGTACATTTTTACTTTTATTCTACAAGAACGTAAAAAGTTCATAATTTATTTACACCTTCGAATTTAAAAAGGTTCCTTTCAGTTGAAACAAAAGAACTAATTAAAAGTTTTTTAGCAGTTTGGTTTTAGAAACTCTGTTCTTTTACGGCTTCTATAAGATAAAAACATTATATAATATCTTAGTGAGAATTTTTTTATAATTTGTTATTAGTAATATTTGTAGTTAAGCGACTTCATTCTGTTTAGATTTTGGTCTTTTGTAATCGAAATATCAACTGATAATATTAATAGTAATTTTAGTCATTTTCTAGTTCTTTGAAATTTTTAATTTTATTGGTTTAGTAATTTATAAAATATTTTTTTAAAACTTATTAAATGTAAATTTAAAATTAAATACTTTGATTTAAATATGGTTACCCTATATTCAAAAGTAAAATTATTATAAAGTTATAATTATTGAATATATACTGTTTTACAGAATATATAAAATTTTTCAAATTGCCAATGAGTTGTTATGTAGTGGCTGTAAAACAACTTATAAACGTGTCGTGGACTTGAATATTATACTTTTCCTAATAACTCATTCCGTTCACGTTATTATTTTTTGCAAAAAATTTTCAATGATTATTTTAATTTTAATGAGGTTTTTCTTCGAGAGTACTGTATATACTGACACTTCTGTGGGAATGTGAAAAAGGATAAGAGACTCGAATTTATTATACAGTCGATCCCCCTATAACACTGTTGATTATTCCGTTTTATATGAATTCCATGTTGTACCAGTTACTTAGCTTTTACAAATATGAGTGCCAGGCTGTGAACGGCTTACGTATTTGTAAAATCTAAGTGACTCGTACAGCATGGAATTCATATGGAACGGAATAAACAACAGTGTTATAGAGGAGTCAACTGTAATTTTTGTAAATAGTCTTAAACTTCAGTTTTTACTTTTTGCACATTCCTTTTATATTTTATTTATAAAATTTAATTAGAGAATTCGAAAGATCTTTAACAACAATCATCCATTTTACACGCATTGTTTATTCCGATTATCGCGGAATTTTTCGTGCCAACAATAAACGAGATAATCGAGTTATTTTTGTATATGAAAAAGTATAGACTATATTTAGATTTTCAAAGTACAACAAATAAACAGTGAATTGCATTAAAAGCCAAACGCATGTAATCATTATCATCATTATCTGTTTTATCAATTCATAAATTTCAACGATTGTAGTTGGAATAATTAACTATAACAATTAATTTTATAAAGAAATTTCTGATTTTTAACAAGGAAATATACAACCGAGAATAACTTTTTACTTATAACCTAAAAGACTTAAAAATTTGAGCATTAAAACTATTATTTTTACTTACTTTAACTTACTTTACTAATACTGTAGCAACAACTCTCAGTTAGTATTGGCACAAACAGTTCCACATGACTATTTGTTAAAATGTATTTACCGGAAGAATTAATCTTATTGATCTTTTGTTTTTATCAGGAGTAAATAGTTTACGAAACTTTTGTCTGTGAAATAATAATTCGGCTAACATCTGGTTATTATTTCACTAACTATTAGTTTTTATATAAATATTTATTTAGATTCGAAAAATTCACAGAAATTACATAGTGTGTCTAATTTTATTGTCATTTTTTCACGATAACATTGTACAATTTTTAATAACATTCCTGTTTTTAAATATGTTAGTTACTTTTATATTAATTCATAAATTAGCTAGTATGTAGCAAAACGAGGATGCTAAGTTGGCAGCGACTCAAATTGACGAATGGTTGAAACACGTTTTAGAAAAATTACTGCTAATCGTTTCCAATCACACATTTTCCTTTATTCTTTTGTCATTNAAATATTATAAAAACTAATTAAACAAATTTTAATTCTGACAACTGTATGCCGGTAAATCATAATCTTTATATATTGTACTTACGTATATGTGTGTACATATGTATGATTTTTACTGAAAGGAATCCTCTAAAGATACTAGTTATATTTCCACTCTTCTTATAAGGATACACAAATATATATAACTGTAATCTTGTTACTGATGTAAGAAAGTTTTGATATTTTACTTATAATATATTAGTAATTACAAATATTCTAAACTAAATATGACTTTTCATCCTTAAAAAATTGCTAACTAAAAAATATTTTTAATGGATTTAAAAAAAAATTATTGTTTGTTATTTCAGATAAATAATTAATAATAAACACTAAACTTGCGTAACTGATCAGATTTTCCTTTACTTTTTTCAGATAAATTTGCTGTCATTCTTTTAAGACACATTCAAATTGCAAAATGAAATTGGATTGCGTAAGAAAATTTTTTGCCGCATTTTTAAAAAATTAGGAAAAACGGTTGGACGGCATCCTTATCACTTTATAATTTTACCGATAATTCTTTCAATTACACTGTCCATATTTATCGGTACATTAACTACCAGTAAGACATTTAATGATATAATAACTGCTGATACAGGAAAACTTTTTACAGTGAAGAAATTCATAGAAAATACATTCTCATATGACTCGTCTCAATTTTCCGATCAGATAAGAACTCCTCACTTACCAACTGCTCTGGTAGTATATTTCTTAGAAAAAGACGAAGGAAACATGTTCGAAAAAAATATACTTTCAGAAGTGAAATTGGTCGACGAAATCATACAAAATATAAAATTAGAAACTGACGGAAAGACAATACAATATACAGATCTCTGCACACGTATACACAAAAAATGCTTTCAAAATCCTATTATCGAAGCGATTTCGGAAGCGGGGATTGATTCCATACTACAAAAGAGAAAGAAGCTAAAGTATCCTGTGGATATAGATTTAATGTCTTTCACTTATAAAGCATATTTTCTTAATTTAGGAGGTGTT
The DNA here is from genome assembly GCF_000671375.1 of Centruroides sculpturatus. NCBI lineage: Eukaryota > Metazoa > Arthropoda > Arachnida > Scorpiones > Buthidae > Centruroides > Centruroides sculpturatus. Next base: position 209,070 of record NW_019385228.1, on the reverse strand, counting down.
TCTAAAGATAATCAAAATTTCGTTGATAAAGTAAATGCTGTTATGTTATTTTATGCAACTGACGATAAAAATGAAGTAAAATACAAATTATTTACAAAATGGTCAGCTCAAGTTTATGACACAATTCAAAAATATAATTTCACGTATATCAAAGCTGTTGCAAATTCTGCTGCAATGATGGAAGAAGAGTTTCGAAAAGAATTTGATAGAACAAAACCTAAAATTGGAGGTTTGGTCGCAATTATGATTATACTTTCGATATTTCTCAATATGAGCAATAGCTGGGTGAAAAGCAAACCTCTGCTTGGATTGGCAAGTGTAATCAACGCTGGCCTGGCTGTATCGTCGTCTTCCGGATTAATGGCTGCATCAGGTGTTTAATTCACTTACTGGAATGCTACGATTCCATTCTTAGTTCTTGGTAAGTAAATCAAATTTTTTGCAATGTATCTGAGCGATAACGCTGATATATTAAAAATTTTGCATGTATTTCAGTTACCGAGATAGATGATGCTTTCGTATTAGTAGCATGTTGGAGAATCACTGATCCCAAACATTCTGTTGAAAAACGCCTGGAAGTAACATATGGAGAAGTAGGAGTTTCCATTACTCTGACTTCACTCACTAATTTCATTTCATACTGCATCGGGATGATGGCACCTTTTCCTTTTATTCGAATATTCAGTTATTATACTGCTACTTATGTCGTTTTGAATTTTGTATATCAGATAACGTTTTTCGGAGGATGCTTGGCTTTGAGTGGATATAGAGAAGAGCGTAATCTTCATTTGAAAAAATTTGTTAGATGTGGTAAGTTGAAATCTATTTATATAGAAAGATAACGTTTTATTACATTAAATTGTTTTATGTTGAATATATGAAATGATGTTTGAAAGATACTTTTAGAAAATAGGATTAATATCTGTTACTTGAATTTTTTGTTACATAAGTTTAGTTTAGTTTGGTCATATTCTTCCATCTGAAGTACATACAGAATGATAATATTTTAATGGTCTTTTGCAATATACTACAAATATCTAATTAATAAAAAATTATATTTAATCGTGCATTGGTTCTGCTGAATATAAATGTTTGTGTTTCAGTGGTGTTCAAGTAACATATACGATGAGTTAAACGAATAACCGAATAAAATCTGTACTTTTAAGTAGACAGTGTTTGTCACATAAATTTTCTGTCAGTTATAAGTGAGACATGCTAGTAATGCCCACATGACGAGCAGAAGCACGCACTCGTAAAAATCAAACGAAAAACCGAAGCAATTTAATAGACTTCTNAGCAGTTTAAATTTTGTAGGTTCTTTGGAGGACGTGAATCTCTCGTCCTCCCAAGTCTAACGTCATAACCGACAAAACTCGAAAAAATATTTAAAACAACAACATGTAACTCCTGCGGCCTACCAACTCTAGAAATCAGTTAAATCACGCACATATGTAACTGCAGGAGAGACATGTTTCTGCTTTCAAATATTGATTTTTCTCAAGATATCGTCTCGCCAAATCACAAGCACAGTCTGATACGAAATGAAAAATGATAAACACTTTACAAAACAGTAGAAGAGAATTGACTATTTGTGTTTTATGATATTGTATATAAATAATTTTATCAAAACAAAAAAACTAATAAAGTAAAAATATAAATTAATTTATATAATGCTGTATAAGATATACTTCTCCTAAAATAATTGAGTTAATTTAATACAGTAGAGCATCGATTATCCGACTCAATTGGGGACTCAAGTTGGTCTATTAACTGAAAATATCGGATAACCGAAAAGAAGGAAAAAACACATTATTAGTATAGTATATTAGGTTATTATTATATCCTATGTAATTAGTTTATTAGTATATCGCTATTAACCAACTTCGCGTTGAATTTTAATCGATGTTTAGCCTAACAATTTTTTTTAAATAATAATAGTTGCTATTGTATCGTTAAAAATTATTTTTAAATTATTTTATTGCTCACGAAAGAAACAACCACTCATAATTAAAAGATTAAGTCTCGTTTAAATACTGGCCTCCCTTCAATGGTCGAGCCGTTATTTGCCAGCTAAAACACGCAAAAATTTAACAAAAATAATATTAAAGTAGCCAAGACATAGCCAAATATTGTAGCGCCACATCACTAGCAGACATTTGAAATTTGCCGACAAGAACGGTCGGTTAACCGATGTGACGGTTAATCGAGGGTCGGACAATCGATGTTCTATTGCATTCGTATTAATTACTTCGTAAACTTTCTCTTGCATTGTTTTAATAAGATATTTCCTCTTCATCCGTAATTTAATGCGGAGAATCAGTTAGTGCTTGTTTTAATGACTCCACTGGTGTATATTAAATTCCATTGTTGTATAATTTTTTCTAAAGATACTAACCGCGTTTTCTAAGCAATGAAATTGGAGGAACATAGGGGCCATCTATAACATGAACAATAATTTCTAAATACTAGTCCAACGTTTATTTGCATTATCTTGTAAAAATTGGAGAATCTTTAATTTTCTCTGTAAATGCTATTATACTGTACTTGCTGATATCCTGAAACATTAGTATGACGAGAGTTAAATGCTAGATTTGTCATATCACCCCATGGAAATACACACCACCCCATGGAAATACACACCACACCACAACACATCCAGAATCTTGCTGTAGTCCTAAGTTAATTTTAAAAATTCAGCAACGTGTTAAATAACTTTTCCAGCTTTTATCAGGTTTTATTTTTTTAAAAAATAACTGGTTTTTAAGAAAAGTATATACAGTAGAGCCTCGATTATCCGACCCAATTGGGGACGGGTTGGTCAAATAATTGAAAAGTCGGATAACCGAAAAGTATGAAAAAATCCATTATTAGTGTAGTATATTATTATATCCCATGTAATTAGTATGTTAGTATACCGCTATTAACCTACTTCGCGTTAAATTCATATCGATGTTAAGCCTAACAAAAATTTTTAAAAATAATAATTGTCGCTATTTTATCGTTAAAAATTATAAAATTAAGCCTCGTTTAAATTCTGGCTCTCTTTCATGGTCGAATGAGTGTTGCCAGCTAAAACACGTAAAAATAATATTAAAGTAGCCAAGACATAGCCAAATATTGTAGCGCCACATCACTAGCGGACATT
>NW_019385228.1:142000-203709 GCF_000671375.1 Centruroides sculpturatus | reverse complement strand
TAATTTATTGTAACTTTATTATAATTATATATATAATTTCCGTCGTCTAGCGCCACACTACGAAGAGTTTAGGCTAGTAAGTTGAGTTTACTATCGTCTGTACAGTATGTAAATTAGGTACCGTAAGTCTAATACAGTACTGTAATTTTATACATTTCTTGTGAAAGAAACATTTCGTATTCAACGGCCATAAAAATTATTTATATTAATGATGTCTCCAAAGGTGAAGTTATTTTTCTGCGAAAAATTCGTTATCAGAAATCGCGGCCGCCGTTTCGTGCGCTGTTCCGCGACGAAAACAAGCTTAAGCAACGGCGTAGTCGAACGGTGCACACTCGGTAAGTAATCCTACAATTTTTTGTTTATAGCATAGTTTATATTATTTAGGATTATTCCCAAAAAATTATACGTGTTTTGAAAATGTAGAGTCGAATTAGTCTAGAATCAGTTGATTTTATAGAAGAAAACCTTTCAAACAGCCTTAGTCCGTAAACTTCACACGTTCGGGCTGCGATTGGCTCATGTATTTAATGATTCCTACAATATAAAATTCGAATAACGTGGAACGTATCTAAGTGTTATAGGGGGTCTACTGTATGATTATACTTACGTCAAAAAAAATAGTGCTGACGTAAAACTTAAATAAAAATAGTAGGCTATTTTTAATTAAATTTGTAATTTATAATAAGTTTAATTAAGTTTATAATTAACCTTATAATCTCTATAAGGTTTATAATTTTTTATTATAAAATAATAAATTATAAACCTTAAAAAATCTGCAGAGACTCAAAATACTTAACTATAAACAAAACGTAGAAAAATAAGCTTTTATATTTATTTTTTTATATATATTGGGGATCGAAAATTGAAAACAAAAAAAATTCTGAAACAATATTCAAACGAGACTACGATGAACTATATGGGAAATTCTAAGTAAAAACAAGAACTCACGTTATTTCAATTTCATATTTTTCCTGAAAGCTTTTTAATACGTGACCGGAAAGACTCTCTTGGTAAAAGGAAAGTATAGGGACTAGCATTTACTAATTTGACACGATGAGTATACATTTTAAGTTAAATAAATTAAAAATATTATTCAAAATTCCAGCCCGGCGTTTTCACTATGGAAAAATACATAATTGCTCGTTAAGTTTTTATATTTTAATGTTTTTATGTAATAATTAATAAATAAAGAATAGTGAAGGGGAAAGTTGTATGTTTTTCTTTTTACTTCATTACTTTTTATTTACATTAATATATTTCAGACTTCATCCAAAATAACACATCAAATTATTTATGATAAAGTCTAAAATATTATAGTAAATGATTTCTACAAATTAATAATAAATTTAAGTGATATAAATTTTAATATTATCCTAACTTGTAAAAAATTACGCTATAGTTCTTATCATTTTAAATTACTTAGCGTTGTTAGTTTAATATTTGTAATTAATTTAAAATAATTAAATATTACATTTTCTCATTTAAAATAAACCACATATTTCCTAGAAACACAGGAATATGTAAATTATATGTAATAACTAATAAATAAGGAATAGTCAAGGTGATAGTTGATATGTAATTTTTTACTTGATTTCTTTATGTTAAAATGTTTCAGATTATTATCATAAAAATCACAGTAAATTATAATAAACAATTTGTATAAATTAATAATAATTAATAATAGATATAAATTTATATTATTTACAAAAACATACAGAAATCTTTTTATAATTTTAAATGACTGAAAGTTAATTTTTTAATATTTGTAACTCATTACAGATAAAACTATCTCATAAAATATACACAATAAATAAATTAATAAATAATCACATGAAAAATGAGATTTTTAAATATTATAAAAACTAATTAAACAAATTTTAATTCTGACAACTGTATGCCGGTAAATCATAATCTTTATATATTGTACTTACGTATATGTGTGTACATATGTATGATTTTTACTGAAAGGAATCCTCTAAAGATACTAGTTATATTTCCACTCTTCTTATAAGGATACACAAATATATATAACTGTAATCTTGTTACTGATGTAAGAAATTTTTGATATTTTACTTATAATATATTAGTAATTACAAATATTCTAAACTAAATATGACTTTTCATCCTTAAAAAATTGCTAACTAAAAAATATTTTTAATGGATTTAAAAAAAAATTATTGTTTGTTATTTCAGATAAATAATTAATAATAAACACTAAACTTGCGTAACTGATCAGATTTTCCTTTACTTTTTTCAGATAAATTTGCTGTCATTCTTTTAAGACACATTCAAATTGCAAAATGAAATTGGATTGCGTAAGAAAATTTTTTGCCGCATTTTTAAAAAATTAGGAAAAACGGTTGGACGGCATCCTTATCACTTTATAATTTTACCGATAATTCTTTCAATTACACTGTCCATATTTATCGGTACATTAACTACCAGTAAGACATTTAATGATATAATAACTGCTGATACAGGAAAACTTTTTACAGTGAAGAAATTCATAGAAAATACATTCTCATATGACTCGTCTCAATTTTCCGATCAGATAAGAACTCCTCACTTACCAACTGCTCTGGTAGTATATTTCTTAGAAAAAGACGAAGGAAACATGTTCGAAAAAAATATACTTTCAGAAGTGAAATTGGTCGACGAAATCATACAAAATATAAAATTAGAAACTGACGGAAAGACAATACAATATACAGATCTCTGCACACGTATACACAAAAAATGCTTTCAAAATCCTATTATCGAAGCGATTTCGGAAGCGGGGATTGATTCCATACTACAAAAGAGAAAGAAGCTAAAGTATCCTGTGGATATAGATTTAATGTCTTTCACTTATAAAGCATATTTTCTTAATTTAGGAGGTGTTTCTAAAGATAATCAAAATTTCGTTGATAAAGTAAATGCTGTTATGTTATTTTATGCAACTGACGATAAAAATGAAGTAAAATACAAATTATTTACAAAATGGTCAGCTCAAGTTTATGACACAATTCAAAAATATAATTTCACGTATATCAAAGCTGTTGCAAATTCTGCTGCAATGATGGAAGAAGAGTTTCGAAAAGAATTTGATAGAACAAAACCTAAAATTGGAGGTTTGGTCGCAATTATGATTATACTTTCGATATTTCTCAATATGAGCAATAGCTGGGTGAAAAGCAAACCTCTGCTTGGATTGGCAAGTGTAATCAACGCTGGCCTGGCTGTATCGTCGTCTTCCGGATTAATGGCTGCATCAGGTGTTTAATTCACTTACTGGAATGCTACGATTCCATTCTTAGTTCTTGGTAAGTAAATCAAATTTTTTGCAATGTATCTGAGCGATAACGCTGATATATTAAAAATTTTGCATGTATTTCAGTTACCGAGATAGATGATGCTTTCGTATTAGTAGCATGTTGGAGAATCACTGATCCCAAACATTCTGTTGAAAAACGCCTGGAAGTAACATATGGAGAAGTAGGAGTTTCCATTACTCTGACTTCACTCACTAATTTCATTTCATACTGCATCGGGATGATGGCACCTTTTCCTTTTATTCGAATATTCAGTTATTATACTGCTACTTATGTCGTTTTGAATTTTGTATATCAGATAACGTTTTTCGGAGGATGCTTGGCTTTGAGTGGATATAGAGAAGAGCGTAATCTTCATTTGAAAAAATTTGTTAGATGTGGTAAGTTGAAATCTATTTATATAGAAAGATAACGTTTTATTACATTAAATTGTTTTATGTTGAATATATGAAATGATGTTTGAAAGATACTTTTAGAAAATAGGATTAATATCTGTTACTTGAATTTTTTGTTACATAAGTTTAGTTTAGTTTGGTCATATTCTTCCATCTGAAGTACATACAGAATGATAATATTTTAATGGTCTTTTGCAATATACTACAAATATCTAATTAATAAAAAATTATATTTAATCGTGCATTGGTTCTGCTGAATATAAATGTTTGTGTTTCAGTGGTGTTCAAGTAACATATACGATGAGTTAAACGAATAACCGAATAAAATCTGTACTTTTAAGTAGACAGTGTTTGTCACATAAATTTTCTGTCAGTTATAAGTGAGACATGCTAGTAATGCCCACATGACGAGCAGAAGCACGCACTCGTAAAAATCAAACGAAAAACCGAAGCAATTTAATAGACTTCTATGAAGCAGAACATGTACAGTACAAACAAATATATTTGCTGTCGATTTTCGTTTCATTTTTATTTCTTTCATTACATTGATATTGCTTTCGACATTGAGTATGAAAAGTTTCGTTTCTAGATGTAGATATGTAGATTAGTTTTAAATCTTCCTTTTGTACATTACATTACTTTAATGGAAATGTACAAGTAAACAATCATTCGTACGTTACCGTTAAAAATGTTGATCCAATAGAAATCCTAACATGCCGAAACATGATATAATTTTAACAATAGAGAGATTAATTAATTAATAAAGGCTTGGTAATGGATACCTATACAATGTTAGTATCCGGTTTGTAACATATTTAATGAGATTTCTTTTCATTATATTTGAACCGATTAAAAATATATTTAAACAACGTAAACAAATAAAAACAGAGTAGTCACAATGCATATGTCTGATATCGTGATAGTAACAAAGTTTCAGAGTTGCAAAACAATAATCTATCAAAATTATGACATTTACCGTACTTTACTTTGGAATGGTTGACAGTTTTCTCTTTCTAAAGAGAAAACCATTGTTCGATGTACTAAAAACTTTGAAAAATATAAATGAAAACATAATTACAAACATTTCACAGTAGTTATACTACGGTGAAATTTTTTTTTATTTTTATATTAAAATGATTACGGTATATTTCGATGTAAACCTCTGTTTTCGTGTTATAAAATTTTAATTAAAGCTCTACCTACGGGTATAAAACATGCTTCTCTTCCATGCCAACAGACATGTCTACGTGAATTTAATAGCACTTTTGCAATAATGTGATTCTTTTGCCTAAACAATTATTCGAATAAAAATTTATAATATGAACCTTAAAAAAGATTAGACTAAAATCTAACAAATATTTCTTAGAGATTACACTAAGAAACATTGTTCTGTATGAAAAATTGATATTACTTTCTTGCCGCTTTTTAAATGTTTCTAATTTCACTTTGCTGTAACACTACCACGCTTACGAATGTAAACTGTTTTCATTATCGGTGAAAGAACAATTTTTTTTCGGTTGTTTATGAGCGTTTTCTATCATCTTCATTTTAGGTACGCCAATGACATCATTTTCATTTCATTTCTTTGCTTATTCTTATTGAAAGTCTAAAATCAGCACACACAATTTTTCAAAAATGAGTATGCTTACTCTAAATCAAGCGAACACAAAAATTTTCGCGAGTTTGTCTTACACAAACGTAATGAAACCTGTAAATAACGACGATGTGATAATAATAGGCCAAAACATTAAGAGAAGTGCTTTAATGCACATTTACGTTTTGTTTATTACAAAACTAAAATAAAACCAAATTGACTTTAGTTCCGTTTTATTACTATTTATTGGTAAATAAAAAATAATTTTTCGATTTAAATAAGAAACAATTACCAGTTACATTCTATAGTTTACAGAAGATCGGCCTACGTCATCACATTAAACTAATTCTACCTAGAAATATCAGCTTGAATAGTAAACACTTAGTTTACTACCTTTTGAATATTTAGTTAAACAGTTTGATAAATTTTATATAATATTTTTGAGTTTTCAGTGTGTTTTGCTTCATATTTAAATTTCAAACTTTTTCATTTTAGAACAAAATGATGAAGATAACGAGAATAATAACGCCAAAGAAGAAGAATTTACTATGGCTCATTTTAGAGATTTATTAGGAAAGATAATTTCCAATCCAATAGTAAAGATAAGTGTTATTATAATTTACATCATTAACTTATCAATTGGAATATGGGGCACATTTCACATGGAACATGGTATTAAGTATGAACGTTTATTTGCAAAAGACTCTATAATTACAGAAGGGCACAGTATTGCTTTAAAGTACTTTAGACGTTATTCTTATCCGTTTCACATAATTATCAATGAAACGTTGGATTACTCAGATATAAATGTACAAAAATCGATAGAAAATATATTGACCAAATTTCAGAACCATCCAAATATCGCTGGGGAAGAATACACAGTATCGTGGTTGAAATTCTACAAAGAATTTCAGAAAAGTCCGGTAGCAAAATTTTCATTACAAGGTTACAATATGTCAAACAAGCAGGACTTTATCGATGGACTTCGGGATGTGTTCTTTAATATCCGAGCTGCTCAATCACTGTCTAATGACATCGTCTTTAATAACAACAAAACTGACATCTTATTCAGTAGATTTTTTATTATGGGAAAAAATTTGAATACTTCATACGCAGAAAGAGATACATTAAGAGATTTATTAAAAATTGCTGACGAATCCGACATTCCTGTACTTGTGCATTGTGCTTTGTCTGGTCTTATCGATCAAGGAATCTTCATTGGAGAAATGATTCAACAATTGTTTTGGATTACTGCTATACTGATAACAGCAGTTTTTCTATTGTTTGTACCGAATTTATTAGTTGCAATAACTGTTGCAATATCTGTCGTATCTGCAATGGTAGAAACATTAGGTTATATGTCGTTTTGGGGAGTCAACTTGGATATTATATCAATGATGAGTCTTATTCTGTGTGTGGGATTCAGCGTAAACTATCCTGCTCATATTTCGTACGCTTATGTCATGTCACAATGCAAAACACCAAACGAAAAATTAAAAGATTCTCTGTATCGTATTGGTTTTCCAATACTTCAAGGATCATTGACCACGGGAATAGGAATATTGATTTTATATTCTGATGTATATTTTGTTTGCACATTTACAAAAATTGTAATACTTGTTGCTATGGAAACGGCTTTTCATGCTTTGCTTTTTATTCCTGTTGTTCTTTTTATCATTTATGCTATATTCAATAATTGATTAATTTGTTGACAAGAAGGAAGTCTCATTGTCTCAAGTCTCACAGAGGGACATCTCGCATTGATGACCTCATTTCATACTAATTTTTAAAATTTGTAGGTATATAGGTTAAAAGTTGTGATGTTCGTTTGGTAAGTAGTATCCAACGTAAGTAGCATCCTGGGCAGTAATTATTGTCTAACCGTTTCGATCTTGAAATAGGGATTCAGGTTCGTAATATGCTATGTATATCTGATGTCTTCTCATGGTGGTTTGTCACCAGGGGAACCAATTTCATGGCTGCATTATCAACCCTATTGTTGTCCATACGAAAATTTTGGTTGGCAATTCGTACTCTTTTTGAAGCGGCAATGCTATGAAGTTTACACATCTCACTTTTTTCGAAGATTTCTTCATTGGTGATAAAATCTAAATATATCGGTTTGAATTTGTCGTAGCATCAATGTGAAAGACATCTAGTTTTTTATTGGGGCTTTGTAAACCTCCCAAGACTCAATAGCATAAATAGCTATGGAAATCACGATGAAGATGAACAAACGGAATTTCGTCCTCAAACAGATAGAAGTTGAATTAGATCTTGTTCATCGGCCAGAAGACGGTCGCTTCCCTTCTAACGAGGCACTTTACATCTACTTTCATTTCACCATTCTGGGAAATAACGCTACCCACGTAAGTGAAACTCTCGACCTTTTCCAATCTTTGTATGCGTAGAGAGCTATTTGCGTTTGGGAAGAGATATGTACAGTACGTGCATGATTTTTGAGTACGCAGCGGTAATTGTAAGGCCAATTTCGTCTGCCTTTCGACTCAATGTGGCTATGGCATCATGTAGCATTACCCTTTTTTTCCTCCAATAGGACAAAATCGACAACTAAAACCAAATTTCTAATAGGATCCTTGTTAAACCAGTGGGTGCCGGCACCTATACGCGCACTGGACTCATCTACCTGTCGCATAACGTAATCGAGGGCGACAAGATACAGGTAAGGGGACAGAACAGAACCCTGCGTGAGTCCAATCGTAATTTTTAAGAAGTCGGTACTGCTATTGTCAACCTTGATGCAACTACTTAAATGCAAATGTAAGGTCTTGAAAATACTGAAAAAGTTTGCTGGTACAGCATACAGTCGCAAATTTCATCAGAGAAACTCATGGTGATCACTGTCAAAATCTTTCCTGAAATCAATGAATTTGAACGCCAATGAAAGTCGACATAGTCAGAGCATTGTTTGATGATATTTCGAAGGAAGAAGTTTTGCTTGCTGCACGGTCTTTCCGATGTGAAACCCAACTTGCTTCTTTTACAATCGCTGATCGAAGGAAAGGCATCGAAGGAAGACCACACAGCATGCCTATACAAGCACAGAAAGGAGGGTGAGACCTTGTCAGTTGGTACACTCGGAGACATCTCCTCTCTTAAGAAATTTGATTATAGTGCCCTTTCTCCAATCCTCTGAATCTTACCCATATTTTAAACATCTGTTAAACAGTAGCGTTAACTTGTTTAACATAGACTGTTTTAAGTGCTTCAAAATGTTAGCCGGCTGACAAACTCTTTAGCAGAACCAGATTTGGGGCGATTGGAGCGATATGCGCCAATCGGGCCTTGCGGTGAAAGGGGCCCGCAGCACATCAAAATTTATATAATTAGAAATGTTTATAAATTACACAATAGATTAAACTGTTTAGCGGTCATGTCGATTGAGAGTCAAGATGAAAGCCAGTTGGATTTGATACTATTTTAGAGAATATTACAGAACAAGACCTTCGAAACATATAAAGCATCTCTTTATAGGTATATATTTAATAAAATTCAATTTATATTCATTCATCAGCATAGTAGAAAATTTTTCATGGCAAAAGTTTTTGTAGATATANAATAATAATTGTCGCTATTTTATCGTTAAAAATTATAAAATTAAGCCTCGTTTAAATTCTGGCTCTCTTTCATGGTCGAATGAGTGTTGCCAGCTAAAACACGTAAAAATAATATTAAAGTAGCCAAGACATAGCCAAATATTTAGCGCCACATCACTAGCGGACATTTGAAATTTGCCGTCGGTTAATTGGGGGTCGGATAATCGAGGCTCTACTGTATATAAAAAATATGTTTGTGATGACATTATTGTAGCTAAAATAATAATTTACTTACAAGGTAGTTAGTACAATCACATACTGTATTTTAACATATAACTGATAGTAAACATTTAAGATTGTAAGTATATTGTGGTATAAATATTCGCAAATAGTAACATCTTATGCTTTGAATTTCTATATATTCAGAAGAGTCAGTTTGGTCATGCTATCATGATATAATATATAAATTTTTGTTAATATATCAAATTTAAAAAGACAATGATATTTAACCCCGTTTGTAATAACATCCGTTATAACAAATAAAATTTGATTGATTATTTGTTATTTTTATAAGAAATTGAATTTTAAAATAAGATGACGGTTTTCCGGGTTTTCTCCTTGCCTATAACGACTGAATAGGAGGCCAGTTCCCCATAAAAGTCCTCCCGGACGGCATTTATTTCCCGCGCGTACGTATGGCTGTTCGATACAGCCGGCTAATCGGTCGCCTAGCGATCATACACATACACAAGTCTACTCGGAGAAAGAGCCTACATTGAGCTAAAATCTCCATATAAACACCATCGAAGAAGAAGAAGAAAGAAAGAAAGAAAAGAATAAGATGACATATTAAGATGAAACTTCGTTCGAACTGCAATTTAATTAATAAATCGCTCAAATAAATGATTATTATTTTAAAATGTTGTTAATGATAATAGTAACATGCAATCTTCTTTAAATGCAATATATTCTCTAATAGAAATTTACCGCTTGTTATGTTTTTTAATACTTAAATAAGTATTCTTTTTATCTAAAATAATATTGTATCAATTGTGTATTACTATTATCAGTTTGTTTTTTATTATTAGAAAACACTAAAGATTGAATGAGATAGTTATCCCATTTGTATTAATTTAATGTCATACATAACATTAAAAAAAGACTTTTTCAAATTACTTTTTCCATACAGTATATTTCTTTTTGGTGTCAAATTATATAAATATTTTTATTATAAGTTATCTGATTTATTATTTACTTCTGACGCATTACGAAAATCTTACAATCGAGATACCTTAATTAACAATTATATTTAAGAAATTTAAATATATTAAATTGGTTAAATTAAGCAAAAATGAAAGATCACAATATGAGTAATCTCTGTTTATTAATTTAAATTGTAAATGAGATAGAAATGTAATACAGTAGACCCCCTATAACACGGGTTCCTATAATTACGATTTCTATAAAACAGCGAAAAAATTGCTACGGTATCCGTACAAACCTGGTAAAAAACTCCTATAATTCGGTAAAACGTCATCCGGCAGCCGAACTACTTTCTGCCGTCCAGCGCCACGCTACGGAAAATTTAGGCGGCTAAATTGAGTTTGCTATCGTCTGTACAGCATTATATATAAATTATATATAAATTAGGTACTGTACATATAATTATATATTAATTATATATAAATTAGGTACTGTATATATAATTATATATTAACTTAATTTATTGTAACTTTATTATAATTATATATATGCTTTCTGCCGCCTGGCAACACGCTACGGAGATTTTAGGCTAGTAAGTTGAGTTTATTATCGTCTGTACAGTATGTAAATTAGGTACCGTAAGTCTAATACAGTACTGTAATTTTATACATTTCTTGTGAAAGAAACATTTCGTATTCAACGGCCATAAAAATTATTTATATTAATGATGTCTCCAAAGGTGAAGTTATTTTTCTGCGAAAAATTCGTTATCAGAAATCGCGGCCGCCGTTTCGTGCGCTGTTCCGCGACGAAAACAAGCTTAAGCAACGGCGTAGTCGAACGGTGCACACTCGGTAAGTAATCCTACAATTTTTTGTTTATAGCATAGTTTATATTATTTAGGATTATTCCCAAAAAATTATACGTGTTTTGAAAATGTAGAGTCGAATTAGTCTAGAATCAGTTGATTTTATAGAAGAAAACCTTTCAAACAGCCTTAGTCCGTAAACTTCACACGTTCGGGCTGCGATTGGCTCATGTATTTAATGATTCCTACAATATAAAATTCGAATAACGTGGAACGTATCTAAGTGTTATAGGGGGTCTACTGTATGATTATACTTACGTCAAAAAAAATAGTGCTGACGTAAAACTTAAATAAAAATAGTAGGCTATTTTTAATTAAATTTGTAATTTATAATAAGTTTAATTAAGTTTATAATTAACCTTATAATCTCTATAAGGTTTATAATTTTTTATTATAAAATAATAAATTATAAACCTTAAAAAATCTGCAGAGACTCAAAATACTTAACTATAAACAAAACGTAGAAAAATAAGCTTTTATATTTATTTTTTTATATATATTGGGGATCGAAAATTGAAAACAAAAAAAATTCTGAAACAATATTCAAACGAGACTACGATGAACTATATGGGAAATTCTAAGTAAAAACAAGAACTCACGTTATTTCAATTTCATATTTTTCCTGAAAGCTTTTTAATAAATTATAAACCTTAAAAAATCTGCAGAGACTCAAAATACTTAACTATAAACAAAACGTAGAAAAATAAGCTTTTATATTTATTTTTTTATATATATTGGGGATCGAAAATTGAAAACAAAAAAAATTCTGAAACAATATTCAAACGAGACTACGATGAACTATATGGGAAATTCTAAGTAAAAACAAGAACTCACGTTATTTCAATTTNCAAGTTATTTTTCTGCGAAAAATTCGTTATCAGAAATCGCGGCCGCCGTTTCGTGCGCTGTTCCGCGACGAAAACAAGCTTAAGCAACGGCGTAGTCGAACGGTGCACACTCGGTAAGTAATCCTACAATTTTTTGTTTATAGCATAGTTTATATTATTTAGGATTATTCCCAAAAAATTATACGTGTTTTGAAAATGTAGAGTCGAATTAGTCTAGAATCAGTTGATTTTATAGAAGAAAACCTTTCAAACAGCCTTAGTCCGTAAACTTCACACGTTCGGGCTGCGATTGGCTCATGTATTTAATGATTCCTACAATATAAAATTCGAATAACGTGGAACGTATCTAAGTGTTATAGGGGGTCTACTGTATGATTATACTTACGTCAAAAAAAATAGTGCTGACGTAAAACTTAAATAAAAATAGTAGGCTATTTTTAATTAAATTTGTAATTTATAATAAGTTTAATTAAGTTTATAATTAACCTTATAATCTCTATAAGGTTTATAATTTTTTATTATAAAATAATAAATTATAAACCTTAAAAAATCTGCAGAGACTCAAAATACTTAACTATAAACAAAACGTAGAAAAATAAGCTTTTATATTTATTTTTTTATATATATTGGGGATCGAAAATTGAAAACAAAAAAAATTCTGAAACAATATTCAAACGAGACTACGATGAACTATATGGGAAATTCTAAGTAAAAACAAGAACTCACGTTATTTCAATTTCATATTTTTCCTGAAAGCTTTTTAATACGTGACCGGAAAGACTCTCTTGGTAAAAGGAAAGTATAGGGACTAGCATTTACTAATTTGACACGATGAGTATACATTTTAAGTTAAATAAATTAAAAATATTATTCAAAATTCCAGCCCGGCGTTTTCACTATGGAAAAATACATAATTGCTCGTTAAGTTTTTATATTTTAATGTTTTTATGTAATAATTAATAAATAAAGAATAGTGAAGGGGAAAGTTGTATGTTTTTCTTTTTACTTCATTACTTTTTATTTACATTAATATATTTCAGACTTCATCCAAAATAACACATCAAATTATTTATGATAAAGTCTAAAATATTATAGTAAATGATTTCTACAAATTAATAATAAATTTAAGTGATATAAATTTTAATATTATCCTAACTTGTAAAAAATTACGCTATAGTTCTTATCATTTTAAATTACTTAGCGTTGTTAGTTTAATATTTGTAATTAATTTAAAATAATTAAATATTACATTTTCTCATTTAAAATAAACCACATATTTCCTAGAAACACAGGAATATGTAAATTATATGTAATAACTAATAAATAAGGAATAGTCAAGGTGATAGTTGATATGTAATTTTTTACTTGATTTCTTTATGTTAAAATGTTTCAGATTATTATCATAAAAATCACAGTAAATTATAATAAACAATTTGTATAAATTAATAATAATTAATAATAGATATAAATTTATATTATTTACAAAAACATACAGAAATCTTTTTATAATTTTAAATGACTGAAAGTTAATTTTTTAATATTTGTAACTCATTACAGATAAAACTATCTCATAAAATATACACAATAAATAAATTAATAAATAATCACATGAAAAATGAGATTTTTAAATATTATAAAAACTAATTAAACAAATTTTAATTCTGACAACTGTATGCCGGTAAATCATAATCTTTATATATTGTACTTACGTATATGTGTGTACATATGTATGATTTTTACTGAAAGGAATCCTCTAAAGATACTAGTTATATTTCCACTCTTCTTATAAGGATACACAAATATATATAACTGTAATCTTGTTACTGATGTAAGAAATTTTTGATATTTTACTTATAATATATTAGTAATTACAAATATTCTAAACTAAATATGACTTTTCATCCTTAAAAAATTGCTAACTAAAAAATATTTTTAATGGATTTAAAAAAAAATTATTGTTTGTTATTTCAGATAAATAATTAATAATAAACACTAAACTTGCGTAACTGATCAGATTTTCCTTTACTTTTTTCAGATAAATTTGCTGTCATTCTTTTAAGACACATTCAAATTGCAAAATGAAATTGGATTGCGTAAGAAAATTTTTTGCCGCATTTTTAAAAAATTAGGAAAAACGGTTGGACGGCATCCTTATCACTTTATAATTTTACCGATAATTCTTTCAATTACACTGTCCATATTTATCGGTACATTAACTACCAGTAAGACATTTAATGATATAATAACTGCTGATACAGGAAAACTTTTTACAGTGAAGAAATTCATAGAAAATACATTCTCATATGACTCGTCTCAATTTTCCGATCAGATAAGAACTCCTCACTTACCAACTGCTCTGGTAGTATATTTCTTAGAAAAAGACGAAGGAAACATGTTCGAAAAAAATATACTTTCAGAAGTGAAATTGGTCGACGAAATCATACAAAATATAAAATTAGAAACTGACGGAAAGACAATACAATATACAGATCTCTGCACACGTATACACAAAAAATGCTTTCAAAATCCTATTATCGAAGCGATTTCGGAAGCGGGGATTGATTCCATACTACAAAAGAGAAAGAAGCTAAAGTATCCTGTGGATATAGATTTAATGTCTTTCACTTATAAAGCATATTTTCTTAATTTAGGAGGTGTTTCTAAAGATAATCAAAATTTCGTTGATAAAGTAAATGCTGTTATGTTATTTTATGCAACTGACGATAAAAATGAAGTAAAATACAAATTATTTACAAAATGGTCAGCTCAAGTTTATGACACAATTCAAAAATATAATTTCACGTATATCAAAGCTGTTGCAAATTCTGCTGCAATGATGGAAGAAGAGTTTCGAAAAGAATTTGATAGAACAAAACCTAAAATTGGAGGTTTGGTCGCAATTATGATTATACTTTCGATATTTCTCAATATGAGCAATAGCTGGGTGAAAAGCAAACCTCTGCTTGGATTGGCAAGTGTAATCAACGCTGGCCTGGCTGTATCGTCGTCTTCCGGATTAATGGCTGCATCAGGTGTTTAATTCACTTACTGGAATGCTACGATTCCATTCTTAGTTCTTGGTAAGTAAATCAAATTTTTTGCAATGTATCTGAGCGATAACGCTGATATATTAAAAATTTTGCATGTATTTCAGTTACCGAGATAGATGATGCTTTCGTATTAGTAGCATGTTGGAGAATCACTGATCCCAAACATTCTGTTGAAAAACGCCTGGAAGTAACATATGGAGAAGTAGGAGTTTCCATTACTCTGACTTCACTCACTAATTTCATTTCATACTGCATCGGGATGATGGCACCTTTTCATTTTATTCGAATATTCAGTTATTATACTGCTACTTATGTCGTTTTGAATTTTGTATATCAGATAACGTTTTTCGGAGGATGCTTGGCTTTGAGTGGATATAGAGAAGAGCGTAATCTTCATTTGAAAAAATTTGTTAGATGTGGTAAGTTGAAATCTATTTATATAGAAAGATAACGTTTTATTACATTAAATTGTTTTATGTTGAATATATGAAATGATGTTTGAAAGATACTTTTAGAAAATAGGATTAATATCTGTTACTTGAATTTTTTGTTACATAAGTTTAGTTTAGTTTGGTCATATTCTTCCATCTGAAGTACATACAGAATGATAATATTTTAATGGTCTTTTGCAATATACTACAAATATCTAATTAATAAAAAATTATATTTAATCGTGCATTGGTTCTGCTGAATATAAATGTTTGTGTTTCAGTGGTGTTCAAGTAACATATACGATGAGTTAAACGAATAACCGAATAAAATCTGTACTTTTAAGTAGACAGTGTTTGTCACATAAATTTTCTGTCAGTTATAAGTGAGACATGCTAGTAATGCCCACATGACGAGCAGAAGCACGCACTCGTAAAAATCAAACGAAAAACCGAAGCAATTTAATAGACTTCTATGAAGCAGAACATGTACAGTACAAACAAATATATTTGCTGTCGATTTTCGTTTCATTTTTATTTCTTTCATTACATTGATATTGCTTTCGACATTGAGTATGAAAAGTTTCGTTTCTAGATGTAGATATGTAGATTAGTTTTAAATCTTCCTTTTGTACATTACATTACTTTAATGGAAATGTACAAGTAAACAATCATTCGTACGTTACCGTTAAAAATGTTGATCCAATAGAAATCCTAACATGCCGAAACATGATATAATTTTAACAATAGAGAGATTAATTAATTAATAAAGGCTTGGTAATGGATACCTATACAATGTTAGTATCCGGTTTGTAACATATTTAATGAGATTTCTTTTCATTATATTTGAACCGATTAAAAATATATTTAAACAACGTAAACAAATAAAAACAGAGTAGTCACAATGCATATGTCTGATATCGTGATAGTAACAAAGTTTCAGAGTTGCAAAACAATAATCTATCAAAATTATGACATTTACCGTACTTTACTTTGGAATGGTTGACAGTTTTCTCTTTCTAAAGAGAAAACCATTGTTCGATGTACTAAAAACTTTGAAAAATATAAATGAAAACATAATTACAAACATTTCACAGTAGTTATACTACGGTGAAATTTTTTTTTATTTTTATATTAAAATGATTACGGTATATTTCGATGTAAACCTCTGTTTTCGTGTTATAAAATTTTAATTAAAGCTCTACCTACGGGTATAAAACATGCTTCTCTTCCATGCCAACAGACATGTCTACGTGAATTTAATAGCACTTTTGCAATAATGTGATTCTTTTGCCTAAACAATTATTCGAATAAAAATTTATAATATGAACCTTAAAAAAGATTAGACTAAAATCTAACAAATATTTCTTAGAGATTACACTAAGAAACATTGTTCTGTATGAAAAATTGATATTACTTTCTTGCCGCTTTTTAAATGTTTCTAATTTCACTTTGCTGTAACACTACCACGCTTACGAATGTAAACTGTTTTCATTATCGGTGAAAGAACAATTTTTTTTCGGTTGTTTATGAGCGTTTTCTATCATCTTCATTTTAGGTACGCCAATGACATCATTTTCATTTCATTTCTTTGCTTATTCTTATTGAAAGTCTAAAATCAGCACACACAATTTTTCAAAAATGAGTATGCTTACTCTAAATCAAGCGAACACAAAAATTTTCGCGAGTTTGTCTTACACAAACGTAATGAAACCTGTAAATAACGACGATGTGATAATAATAGGCCAAAACATTAAGAGAAGTGCTTTAATGCACATTTACGTTTTGTTTATTACAAAACTAAAATAAAACCAAATTGACTTTAGTTCCGTTTTATTACTATTTATTGGTAAATAAAAAATAATTTTTCGATTTAAATAAGAAACAATTACCAGTTACATTCTATAGTTTACAGAAGATCGGCCTACGTCATCACATTAAACTAATTCTACCTAGAAATATCAGCTTGAATAGTAAACACTTAGTTTACTACCTTTTGAATATTTAGTTAAACAGTTTGATAAATTTTATATAATATTTTTGAGTTTTCAGTGTGTTTTGCTTCATATTTAAATTTCAAACTTTTTCATTTTAGAACAAAATGATGAAGATAACGAGAATAATAACGCCAAAGAAGAAGAATTTACTATGGCTCATTTTAGAGATTTATTAGGAAAGATAATTTCCAATCCAATAGTAAAGATAAGTGTTATTATAATTTACATCATTAACTTATCAATTGGAATATGGGGCACATTTCACATGGAACATGGTATTAAGTATGAACGTTTATTTGCAAAAGACTCTATAATTACAGAAGGGCACAGTATTGCTTTAAAGTACTTTAGACGTTATTCTTATCCGTTTCACATAATTATCAATGAAACGTTGGATTACTCAGATATAAATGTACAAAAATCGATAGAAAATATATTGACCAAATTTCAGAACCATCCAAATATCGCTGGGGAAGAATACACAGTATCGTGGTTGAAATTCTACAAAGAATTTCAGAAAAGTCCGGTAGCAAAATTTTCATTACAAGGTTACAATATGTCAAACAAGCAGGACTTTATCGATGGACTTCGGGATGTGTTCTTTAATATCCGAGCTGCTCAATCACTGTCTAATGACATCGTCTTTAATAACAACAAAACTGACATCTTATTCAGTAGATTTTTTATTATGGGAAAAAATTTGAATACTTCATACGCAGAAAGAGATACATTAAGAGATTTATTAAAAATTGCTGACGAATCCGACATTCCTGTACTTGTGCATTGTGCTTTGTCTGGTCTTATCGATCAAGGAATCTTCATTGGAGAAATGATTCAACAATTGTTTTGGATTACTGCTATACTGATAACAGCAGTTTTTCTATTGTTTGTACCGAATTTATTAGTTGCAATAACTGTTGCAATATCTGTCGTATCTGCAATGGTAGAAACATTAGGTTATATGTCGTTTTGGGGAGTCAACTTGGATATTATATCAATGATGAGTCTTATTCTGTGTGTGGGATTCAGCGTAAACTATCCTGCTCATATTTCGTACGCTTATGTCATGTCACAATGCAAAACACCAAACGAAAAATTAAAAGATTCTCTGTATCGTATTGGTTTTCCAATACTTCAAGGATCATTGACCACGGGAATAGGAATATTGATTTTATATTCTGATGTATATTTTGTTTGCACATTTACAAAAATTGTAATACTTGTTGCTATGGAAACGGCTTTTCATGCTTTGCTTTTTATTCCTGTTGTTCTTTTTATCATTTATGCTATATTCAATAATTGATTAATTTGTTGACAAGAAGGAAGTCTCATTGTCTCAAGTCTCACAGAGGGACATCTCGCATTGATGACCTCATTTCATACTAATTTTTAAAATTTGTAGGTATATAGGTTAAAAGTTGTGATGTTCGTTTGGTAAGTAGTATCCAACGTAAGTAGCATCCTGGGCAGTAATTATTGTCTAACCGTTTCGATCTTGAAATAGGGATTCAGGTTCGTAATATGCTATGTATATCTGATGTCTTCTCATGGTGGTTTGTCACCAGGGGAACCAATTTCATGGCTGCATTATCAACCCTATTGTTGTCCATACGAAAATTTTGGTTGGCAATTCGTACTCTTTTTGAAGCGGCAATGCTATGAAGTTTACACATCTCACTTTTTTCGAAGATTTCTTCATTGGTGATAAAATCTAAATATATCGGTTTGAATTTGTCGTAGCATCAATGTGAAAGACATCTAGTTTTTTATTGGGGCTTTGTAAACCTCCCAAGACTCAATAGCATAAATAGCTATGGAAATCACGATGAAGATGAACAAACGGAATTTCGTCCTCAAACAGATAGAAGTTGAATTAGATCTTGTTCATCGGCCAGAAGACGGTCGCTTCCCTTCTAACGAGGCACTTTACATCTACTTTCATTTCACCATTCTGGGAAATAACGCTACCCACGTAAGTGAAACTCTCGACCTTTTCCAATCTTTGTATGCGTAGAGAGCTATTTGCGTTTGGGAAGAGATATGTACAGTACGTGCATGATTTTTGAGTACGCAGCGGTAATTGTAAGGCCAATTTCGTCTGCCTTTCGACTCAATGTGGCTATGGCATCATGTAGCATTACCCTTTTTTTCCTCCAATAGGACAAAATCGACAACTAAAACCAAATTTCTAATAGGATCCTTGTTAAACCAGTGGGTGCCGGCACCTATACGCGCACTGGACTCATCTACCTGTCGCATAACGTAATCGAGGGCGACAAGATACAGGTAAGGGGACAGAACAGAACCCTGCGTGAGTCCAATCGTAATTTTTAAGAAGTCGGTACTGCTATTGTCAACCTTGATGCAACTACTTAAATGCAAATGTAAGGTCTTGAAAATACTGAAAAAGTTTGCTGGTACAGCATACAGTCGCAAATTTCATCAGAGAAACTCATGGTGATCACTGTCAAAATCTTTCCTGAAATCAATGAATTTGAACGCCAATGAAAGTCGACATAGTCAGAGCATTGTTTGATGATATTTCGAAGGAAGAAGTTTTGCTTGCTGCACGGTCTTTCCGATGTGAAACCCAACTTGCTTCTTTTACAATCGCTGATCGAAGGAAAGGCATCGAAGGAAGACCACACAGCATGCCTATACAAGCACAGAAAGGAGGGTGAGACCTTGTCAGTTGGTACACTCGGAGACATCTCCTCTCTTAAGAAATTTGATTATAGTGCCCTTTCTCCAATCCTCTGAATCTTACCCATATTTTAAACATCTGTTAAACAGTAGCGTTAACTTGTTTAACATAGACTGTTTTAAGTGCTTCAAAATGTTAGTCGGCTGACAAACTCTTTAGCAGAACCAGATTTGGGGCGATTGGAGCGATATGCGCCAATCGGGCCTTGCGGTGAAAGGGGCCCGCAGCACATCAAAATTTATATAATTAGAAATGTTTATAAATTACACAATAGATTAAACTGTTTAGCGGTCATGTCGATTGAGAGTCAAGATGAAAGCCAGTTGGATTTGATACTATTTTAGAGAATATTACAGAACAAGACCTTCGAAACATATAAAGCATCTCTTTATAGGTATATATTTAATAAAATTCAATTTATATTCATTCATCAGCATAGTAGAAAATTTTTCATGGCAAAAGTTTTTGTAGATATACTCGTTTAAAAATATTGAAATACTAAAACATATCTATATATGTTTATACTCAATAAAATTCGTTGATTTTATATTCTGTTCGTATTTTTTAAAATAGAAATTTATCTGTCTTATGTTTAATGACTTTTGACTTTTATAATTGGATTTTGGATTTTGTTTTAAATAAATATTTAAAATCCATATTTTAATAAGTAAATTAATTATTCATTAATTTCGTTATTTAAACTTTGAGTGTCCCGCAAGAAAAAAAAAATTCAATCAGGCGTCGTGTCTATGGCATCTGGACCTGCAGTTTATGATTTCAATTGCAAACTTCATTTCTTCAAAGGTAATATCACTAGTGTCCACCCCGCAGCAAATGCCATGTATCTTCAATATCAAAACCGTTTGACGGTCAATGCTGTTTGATTAAATATTTCCTGGAAATATTCCATCCACCTTCTGTTCTGCTTATCTTGCTCGATTAGAAACTTCCCGTTTTTATTTTTTATTACAACGCAGTAATCATTATACTCATATCATTGACAATGCGATATACGGTCTTGGATTCATCTCGATCGAAAACCTCTTGCGCTTCACCACCATTTTGTTCTAACCGTTCCTTCTTGCTATTCCGACAACTTTTCTTTACACGTCTATCTACTTCGACATATCTTTGCCTTTTTTTATCCATCACAATCATTGTGTTAACCTGGTCACTTTTAAATTTTGCGACTTTTTTCTCATCAATTAGTTTCCACGAGCGATCTTGGATCCACTGACTCTTTCCTACATACCTACATTCTTTCCTACTCCTGTATCCCTTGACGTCTTCCAATGATATTTTGCCCACATTACGTGACAATGTATCTGAGATTTCTTTTAGTTGTTGAAATGATCTATCATCTCTCCAAATAGAAGAAATCTCAACTAGGGAAAAGGGATTTTGTAACTCCATAGTAAATTCTTCAACAATAATTGGATCATTTAATTTTTCTATCGTGAATGGTCTTTTTATCATGAGCTTCTTTTGATTACGAAGTTTGAGCTTAATACTTGGCTTAATTAACTAGGTAATGGTAAGATTTGATATCTGAACTTCTGTAAACCTGACATCTCACATTGATGACTTCCTCGTTTTACTAATACAATGTGTATCTCATTGAAAGTGCATCTTTCTGGAGAACGGTACGTTTCTTTTATGGATCAGCCGATATTGGAAGTATATGTTCCTAACACACATACCGTTGTGTACACAAAAAGATTGCTGTTTCCGTAGCATTCATAATTTTTATAGGAACGCCCAACCCTTAATTTTTATAGGGCCCCAACCCTTAAGTATATCAGGTAAATATTTTATAATATTCAAACTCTGTTTTCCAACATTTGGGTTATTTGTATGTATAGACTATTATTGTGAATATCTCAAATTATTGATTTAAAATAAAAATTTACTGCTTAATCTACTACAGAAAAATTTGGTTGAAGGTTATTTTTCAAAGCATTTATCCACTGCATAAAAGTTGTGTATTAATGGTTTTTTGTAATGGTTTATGTTATTATTAATTTGTATGAGAATATGTTTATATATGTAACCTGTAAATATATGAAATTAAATTTTTATGTCATGAAATATAGTTCTATTATGTTTCTGTTGTTCCATTGAATGCTGTCATATGTAAGCAAACATTTTTAATGATTAAACAGAGTGAACTGTATTTAAGTGGTTAAATTTAATATTGGCGACCCCGTTCAAATTTCAAAAATACGTAAAACATTTCGTCGAGGATTCCTACCTGGTTGGACGGATTAAAAACTATCAGCCAATCATTTTCTTTAAAAACTAGCAACCAATCGTTTTTTTAAACTCCAATGGTATATTATCTACAGATTAAAAAAAAAGTCACATTGTTAATGGAAGCACATGTTATCCGGTTACATTGAACAAAGAACACAACGCGAGGTTGACACCGCTCAGTTCACGATACGAACTGTACAGCAGAGGGCGCAATTTTCAAAAAAATTTTAAGTTGTGTTATCGTTTTAATTTGATTTGTATTATTACTTTATATTAAATTCTTATACAAATTAAATATAATCTATACTGTATCGGTCTTTATTTCGATGTAATCCAGTTTGCATCATTATAATAAATTGTTATCTCGCGTCCACATTTTTATATCGTTACTTTATATTAAATTAATATACTAATTAAAACTAATTAATTTTATATTTCAAAGTGTATTATTCGTATATTACTGCTACGTGTTGTAAGTGATGTTTCAGGAAGATTCCGGGTAACTTATTGTAGGTGAGTTTTGAAGATAATGTGCAGGCTGACTTGGCCAACTTGTAGGTCAATTTATTACCTTCGTGGCCTTGTGAGCTGGGATCCAACTAAACTTTAGGTTACAGTTTATTCCCAGGTTTTGAGCAGCCTTTATCACTTCAGCAGCTAGAACAGATGAGTTCTTTTGATAGTTAAAAATATTAATGGCTATTCAAATATTATTTCATTCACCAGTACAGTGTGTATTTCTATTAATAGGACTTATTAAACGGGTATTTAAGATTACTGCAATCAGTCACACAGATTAAAATTGTTTTATTTACATTTACCTGGAAACATATATATTTCATTTCCTTCTTCAGCAGATATTTTTTGTTTGATAAATTAATTTCGATGTTCTTTCTTCCTATTTTAATTTACACACAATAATTCAGTTTAAATACCATTAACAATGACTTTAACACATTCATCTCCTCTTGTTGTTTCTCACTAACACTTCTGGAAGTGTAAGTGAAGAACATACAAGTCCGAAATGCAATATGTATGTGTCCAGGTAAATGTAAATAAAACAATTTTAATCTGGGTGACTGAATTGCAGTAATCTTATATACCAGTTTAAAAAGTCTTATTAATAGAAATACACACTGTACTGGTAAATGAAATAAAATTTGAATAAATTAAGGATATTAAGGCATATTAATTTATTTTAAAAGCCACTTTACTTTCTGTAAAGATATTAATGTTACCCTTATAATATGTATGGTGATTGTCTATGTGTTGGATTGCCTTGTGAATGGCCCATAGCTTGGCCTGAACGATGGTACAGTGGGCGGCCAACTTAACGTGTGCCTGGTATGTCTTGTCACCGTTCTTATGGAGGATGAAAATACCAGACACTGTCCTGGGTTCGCTCTTTGAGCCTTCGGTATCTACATACCAGTTAGTACAATTGTGCATGGTTTTATCAAAGTTCATGTTTTCCTCGTAATTGTTTGTTACTCGGGTGCTGTTGGAATTTGTTCTTTGCAGGGATTCTGTCCAATTTAGTCTTTGATTTGATTTAGAAGATCAGGCAGCCTTCTGGAAGACAACTGTTAGCAATATAACGCTGTATTTTATTTTATTTTAATTAAAATTATTGATGAAATTCAGCATAAATCTCATTAATATCCAAAGAAAGAAGATCCCAGAAATGTAAATATGTGGATGGTAAGTTTATTTTTATCAAATATTGAGGAAAATAATATAAATATGAAAGAAAAAAAATAATCGATTTATCGTCAGATGATAGTCTCAAACATCAATTCAACTCATCTTATAAAAGTCATTTTTGATTTTCTGTATTTTTATTTATTCATTTATTTTCAAAAAGACACAATGCCAGGTAGGCCTTTATCAAGCATATTAGAACAAGATCGACAATATAGCACAAGGGTGGCCAAAACGTGGCGCATGCGCCAAAAGTGGCGCATTGGACGATTACAAGTGACGCTTCAGTCAGTTCTGAGCAACATTGCCAGATTTGGCTTCAATGCAATTAAGAATATTACATAGAAAATTAATTTTTATAGTCTGTCTTGGCAAGTTCATTTGTTGCACAATTCGTTTCAATCTACTTTACAGATAAAATAAGTGTTCTCCACATAGTAAATTACAGTGTATGCATGTATTTTGAGTCTTGCGATCTTTATTTGCGATCAGTTTACAGGCATGTAAATGGGTGAGAACATTTATTGTGATTAAACTTATTGCAGGAAAGTCACGAATGTTTTTTTTTTTAATTTCATCGTCAAATGTTCGGTTATTAAAAGAAATTTTTAGGGGTTAACTACTTTTGGGCTACTTTTTAAAAAATATTTGTTTACAAACGCTAAAAACATCTGGCAACACTAGTTCTGAGTGAGCCCTGGTGTAAGACAGTATAAAAACTGTTCGAGTTATATGGCGCATCTGAACTCGTCTATCAAAAAATTGGCTCATGTAGGCAAAAGGTTGGCCACCCCTGATATAGCAAAAAAAGAGTTAGTTGAACAATAAACAAAACGCGAGCTGAAAAAAAATATATTTGCATTACTTTTCAAATCCGTTTAGATTAATTAATAATAATTACTGTAAATTAAAGATTTTTTACATTGTTTTTGAAGATTTTGTAACTTAATACGTTCTGTAAATTATTACTTAAACTATTCCAATAGGAAATTATGTGGAAAATCGGTGCAGATTTTCTCACCTCGAGTCTATCAAATGGAAGAATATATCTACAGATTTTGCGCGTATCTCGGGTTGATTTTCGACATTTACCTATGTTATATCCGAGATAGTTATTTTCCTTGTTACTCTTTATGTATTTAAAATTTTCTAACAAAACTTGTTTCATGTAAATTTCTCATATTCTATCAATATTGTCGGTAAGGTAAAATTCTGACACTGATTCCCTGTAATGTAGATTATGAATTCAACGCATTTAGCGATTTTGTACAACCTAAAGTTTATTGACAGCGTATATAAATGCGGTTCTCCATACAGTAATAACATATCTTATTTTGGATAACGGTTGGCGTAAATCGTACAACCGTTTCACATGTAATGTACTTAAAAAGTTTCGAATTTTATTGTTTATAACAATATACAAGAAAATTCAAACTTTTTAAGTACATTACATTTGAGACGGTGTAAAATGCAAATATCCAATATTGGGTGAAAATACCTAAAAATTTTGACTTCGTTCACAACGACCTACTCGTGTGAAAACCGTTTTCAACTGTAACAGCAGCTATTGAAATCAAATATCATTCTCAGCTTGAAATACAAAATGTCTAACGGTTTGCGGTGTTATCACTGCAGCCAAGGATTAGTAAAATAACTTTATACCAAGAGCACCAAATTCCGCTCTAACTGTTTATATACATTGCTATTATTTGTTACTCATTTTGTGTTAGTCAAATTAATGCAATTAAAATTATTAATATAGAAATAAATATATGTATACTGTAAACAATTCTTGTATTAATTCGTGTATTTAAAAATTATATTACTGGTCCATGAAATATTAAATTGCAAATTTAGTAGTTCGTAATATCTAAAAGGTTGCCGACCGCTGCTCTAGTGATCAAAGTTCATAATGATAGTTTGCCCCTGTAATGTAGTTTACTCTGCATATATCTTATGTAAATAACTATACTGCTTACTTATTCCTATACTGAGTTGCTCAATAACACACATTCTGCACGCATGCAAGGATTACATTTGCATGTATTCTGTTTATGGAAAGAAAAAACGTTAGGAAATAACACTGAAAACGTAGAACTATTCCATGGTGACCAAATTGTTCAACACCACGGATCAAAGGTCAAATACATCTTTGATCATTTACTTATGAACGTCTTAATAAAACTTTAGTTAAACAATTAAGACATTTTATCATAAAGCTCAGCCACAGGTTTAATGCTCAAGTGCTCAATTTGATCATTAATATCTCCAAGACAAACGAACTGATTTGGATGAAATTTAAAATATTTAATCTGTTTGCGATGAGAATCACCAAAGTCTTAAATTTTGAATAAATTTGTTCGACAATTCTCGACTTACGCTATTTTAAATTCTAAAATTCTATCCACTACATTTACAACGAGATACATTTACTCAATACCAATCTATCGGAAAATCTAAAAGGCGTCTGCGTACACTTAGTAGCTCTTTCGAGCACTGCCCTCATCTTTTGTTGTTACACTTTTACTAAATTTAGAACCATTAAAAATTTCTTTCAGAGTTAGATGTTGAAAGTGTCAGTCAAAAAATGATGAAATAAAATTAATAAGTAATTTCAACATCATGACAATTCTGAAAGCAATGATCATTTTAAGTTCATTTTAGTTTTGGCAATTATATACTTTGAGAAAGAAACATTTTCTATTTATATAATTTTTCATATTCACTTCTTACACATTAAAAGAATTTCATAAACCAAGGATACATTGGAGTTTGTGAAATTCTGCTCACTGATATGCAGGATGGTTTATAATTTTATGATATCAATGTTAAGTGAAACAGTGAGGTTTACTCACCTACAGTCAGGTCCTGACATTAGATAAAAATGTCAGGACCTGACTTAATAATGTTCTTTAAGGACCTGAACTAAATAATGTTCTTTATTTAGTTCACCTGCAGGTGAACTAAATAAAGAACATTATTTTTGAACTGTAAGACTAAATATCTGCATTTATAATTTTCCAGTATAATAAGTCCTGTTAATACATAGAAAGTACTAGTATACAAAATAAATTATAAATAGATAAAAAAAACAAAAAGGCATAATAATTAAACGAACTTCCTTTTTGAGCCGACTAGAATTACTCAATCTGTGTTCAGATGAGTCAGTTGTCTTTATAAAAAAGGTAGATTTTCGCGTTTTTCGCGCGAAGTTCATTGGAAGCAGAACCTGCCATCCGAACTGGCCACATAAGCGTCGATCTCCGTAAGATTGCCATATAGAATTAAGGATCGCCTCCCATAATATTGAAAACGACATATAGAAAACATTGGAAGATAATGTATACCAAACGCATAGAAGATTAATTCTCCCGATCCACATTATAGAAGAATACGAGTACGGATTTTACTTAAGCTCGAGATAGTATAATTTCATGTGTATGTAAGCTCCTTCTCTCTGGATAGTATGATAGTATAAGGATTTACAGATCGTTTATTTGTATTGAGGTTTGTTGTAGCTTGTTTGATTTTTATTTCATTAAATATTTTTGTTATATCTTAATATGGACTCCTCTATGACAAAAATCCGAGCCTTCGTCCACTCATTCGCGATCCTCCGCCTCGAAATTCCTCTAAATATAAAGATTAGCTATATCAGGAAAAACAACTTTCAACGGATTCTTGCGACTTTACAAAAAACAAAAAAAAAACAGAAGTAGGGGAGATCCTTGTACCTTGGGACACCTTGTACTTTGGGACAAGCTCGTCATTTGAAAAATAATATATTGAGAAGTAGTAAGTAGCGATATTTAGTAGGTATTTCATTACAACATTCAGAAATGCATGATGTAAAGTCGGCTATTTTGACTATTTTTAACGCTGTGACACGTTGTGTGATTTTTGTAGGTGTTTATTTTTTTACAATCCATTTGGATCTTACTTTTAATCGAAATATTTTGAGGTGAGTAATTTTATTAAGGTACTGTTAGTTGATAACCACATTCGTAACCACTTATTTTAATAAATAACATTGGATTTCTGTAATTCAAAACTTATAACCATACTTTGTTATAAACAAGAAAAAATTGTACCTTGGGACAGTGAATTTTTTGTACCTTGGGACTGTCCCAAGGTACAAGGCGTTGCTTTTCTCAACTATTTATTTAATATTATTATGTTTACTTTTGTTGTTATGTTTCTGTTGGCCGCGAAGAAAAAAAATGAAGTGAATAAAAATGTTAAATTTGTTAAAAAGGAAGCTTTTGAGAAGAAAAAAGTTGAAGTTAGTAGCTCTGAGGATGACATTTCTGTGAGGATTTTAGAGACTGACGACACTCATGTGATGAAGTTCGAGAGTAAAATAATTGTGTGGAATGCTGTGAAAATTATTTTACTACTGTACCTCGAGCACAGAAGACTGGATTCAATGCGTTACCTGTCGATTCTGGGTGCGCGACGATTGCACCTTTTTCGAAAATTACTGTCAGAAATGCGGTATTAATTCTAAAAAAATTAGTAAGTACAATAGTAATATTTGTGACCTATATTTGTAATGACTATTGTTTTTCTTAATACAAAAATAAGATTATCTTTGGTTTTCAATCATTTAAATGCCTTCTTCAGAACACGTAAGCTTTATACTTACCTGCATTTCCAGCATATAAAACATTTTTGTTAACTTATAAAGATAATATTGTTATAAAGGAAAACACTTGGATAAACTATAGTTTTTTCATCTGGCGGAAGTTAAGATTTACAAAAACGTTAGGATTGTTCGTGTCCCAAGGTACAAACATTGGTGTCCCGAGGTACAATCCATGATTGTACCTTGGACAAATATCTGCATGTAATTATTTGGCATTTTCTCATAAATAAAATAGCATAGGGTCAAGTGTTGCACTAGATATAATGATGTTATTAATTACTAATAGAAATATTCAATAGTCATAGCTAAAGATCAATTAGAACTTAAATTATGAAGGTTTAAAAAAAAGTGTCCCAAAGTAGAAGGATCTCCCTTACGTGAGAAAGTATAAGAAAGTCATCTGTTGATGTTGCGAGCCAATCTAAATAATTGCGTGTCGATTAAGTGACATAGAGCTGAATTAAAAACTACTCTATGACATCGGCTATCTTCACAAAGTCGTACTTATAGAAAGGATAAAAATAACTACAGTAGAGCATCGATTATCCGACCCGCGATCAACCGTCACATCGGTTAATCGACTGTTCTAGTGGCAAATTTCAAATGTCCGCAAGTGATGTATTGCTACAATATTTGGCTATGTCTTGGCTACTTTAATATTATTTTTGTTAAATTTTTGCGTGTTTTAGCTGGCGACACTGGCTCAACCATGAAAGGGAGGCAAGTATTTAAACGAGGCTTAATTTTCTAATTATGAGTGGTTGATTGTTTTGTGAGCAATAAAATAATTCAAAAATAATTTTTAACGATACAATAGCAACTATTATTATTTAAAAAAATATTTTTTTAGGCTTAACATCGATGAAAATTCAACGCGAAGTAAATTAATAGCGATATACTAATTACATGGAATATACTAATAATATATTTTTTCATACTTTTCGATTATCCGATATTTTCAGTTAACCGACCAACCCCAGTCCCCAATTGAGTAGGATAATCGGTGCTCTACTGTATATTTATTTAGAAGAAATATCTATAGTAGAATAAAAAATAAACGAAATGAGTAAATAAAGTCTCCAGTAGACTAAAGACAATGCATCGGATCAAATATCTAATTAAACGATCCATGATTCAATTCACGAATACGAGAGAGCTTACGTAATTTTTTTATTACCTGGAGATGCAGTAAGTGAACTTCTTATTACTTTCTTCTTATATAGGTTATAGGATCTTCTTATTACTTTCTTCATTCAGAGAATTACAATATTAATCAATTCTAGACAAATTTGACTCAACATTTCCAAAACACGTAAAACTTTTTTGGGAATAATCCGTATAAACTATGCTATAAACAAAAAATGTAAGATTATTTACCGAGTGTGCACCGTTCGACGTCGCCATTGCTTAAGCTTGTTTTTGTCGTGGAGCGGCACACCAAACGGTGGCCGCGATTTCTGATAAGTTATTTCTCTGCGAAAAATTCGTTGAACTTTGGAGACATCATTCATATAAATAATTTTAATGGCTGGTGAATAAGAAATGTTTCTTTTACAAGAAATGTATAAAATTACAGTACTGTATTAAACTTACAGTACCTAATTTACATACTGTACAGACTATAGTAAACTCAACTTATCCGCCTAAACTTTCCGTAGCTTGGCACTGGACAGCGGAAAGTAGTTCGGCTGCTTCTCCACTATTGGTCCAGATTCGCCCAATCCTATCGCGACACGAGTTGGCGACAACGTTTTATGAGTTGCTTTTAGCGTCTTAGTACGAATACTGTCGCAATTTTTTCGCCACGTTATAGGAATTTCCGTTATAGGAACCCACGTTATAGGGGGGGTCTACTGTAATAAAAGTCAATTTAAATAGCTTAATTTTTACAATATCGAATTAAAATGGATAAAAGCATTATTAAATAATTATTATTTATTCGTGTATATCGACTTCTTTCAAAGAAATAATCATTTATTGTACAGTTTATGTAAGCAAAAAATTATTCTCTTGTCTTTGATGAAATTTGTTACAATTTACTAATTTCTACAGAAACATTAAATTTTAAACAATGACATTTGTTAAAATTTAACAATTTGTACTCAAAACATTAAATTTTAAACATATTTTTTCATATTTCTTGGTGTTAGCTTTTGGTCACGTGATTGTTCTATATTTATAAATTTGGCAGAGATTTTCAGCAGTGATCTGTTTCATATGTAATTTGCATATTTATGATAGTACATTACTAATCTTTATTAAACAGACCTAGTCGTTTTATATTATTTAAATTCGACTGAATTAATTAATTAATTAAATTAACTATTGTGTAAATATAGCCAAAATTGTTGTAATATACCGTAATAACAAATGTAGTAATCGAATTTACCAATTTATATAAATGTAAAACCTGTAGAGCGGTGCAAGTTTCACAAGAATATTTCACCTGAAATGCATAATAAATAAATAAATAAGTAAAGAATACGAAAATAAGCTTTTGTCTTTGATTAAATGCGGTCCAGGCAAAAAAACGGCAGTGATTTCTGTGGAATTACCCATAAAGTTTCATCAATGTTTTGAGGAAATATTTTCTTTGAAAAATTGAACTTTTAAAAGAATATAAAGAAAAAGCTTTTTACTCCTTTCTTCCATAGATCACTTAAATTCATATATCACATAATATGCCAATTAATATGTCAGGTTAAGAAAATAATATAAAGAACAGAAAATTAGTAAACTTTACATTAGAGAACTAAATTTAAATTAGATGAACTAAAATTTTATAACAGGAGCTCGGAGATTGGTTAGAAAGCAACACATCTTCGTTATGTAATTAAGCTCAGGAATTAAATCAATTGCAATTTTATCAAGAATGTGGTAAGTGTTGATGCGCCCTATGACCCTGTCTACGTGTATTCTAACACTGGCAATATTGTATGTTTCTTCAACCTCTTCCTTAGAAAACTGCTGGCCTGAGTGGGCGAAAGGAGGCATAAAAAGTTCAACGCAGATCTTATTAAGATGTCTTTTTATATTTGGAAACCCCTTATCAGCCATTACTGAATCAACTGGTTCCAGATGTTTCAAAAAGCCAGAATTTGATGTAATATAGGCGTCTGTGCAGCGACCTCCATATCCATTTGAAACAAAAAATATTAGTCCATTTGGTGTGATGCTTATTAATTTTTCTATTACCATTTGCCACGTCCCCTTGTTTACATGTATTTTCTAATACAACCAAGGGCAATATAGGTCAGACAAAGTCAGACAGGTAAAATTATTTTAAAAATTTACCAAAAATCAAGTTATTCTTATATTCGTATGAAAAAAAAAAATCACTTTATACAGACGACCCCTCTATAACGCGGTAGATACGTTCCACTTTATAAGAACTTCGCACTGTAGAAATCCTTAAATACACGAACTAATCACACCCCCGGCACATGTGCAGTTTACGGACTACGGCTGTTTGAAAGGTTTTCTTTCATAAAATGAATTGATTCCAGGCTAATTTGACTCAACATTTCCAAAACATGTATAATTTTTTGGGAATAATCCGTATAAACTATGCTATAAACAAAAAATTGTAAGATTACCTACCGAGTGCGCACCGTTCGACGACACCATTGCTTCAGCTTGTTTTTGTCGCGGAGCAGCGCACCTAATTGCGGGCGTGTTTTCTGATAAATTATTTTTCTTCGAAAAATTTGCTGAATTTTGGAGACATCATTAATAGAAATAATTTTTATGGCCGTTGAATAAGAAATGTTTTTTTTTTTTTTCACAAGAAATATATAAATTTACAGTACTGTATTAGACTTACAATACCTAATTCATATATTGTACAGATGATAGTACACTCAACTTACCTGCCTAAATTTTCTGTAGTTCAGCTGCTCGTCCACAATTGGTCCAGATTCGACCAATCCTGTCGCGACACGAGTTGGCGATGACGTTTTACCGCATTTTACAAGTCTCTTTTTGCGTCTTTATACTAACACGGTCGCAATTTTTCGCCGCAATATACGAATCCGCATTATATGAACCCGCGTTATAGGGATCTACTGTATTTATTGATATCTGTAGTTTTAAATACAATATTTTTAAATGCATTTTAATAAAAATATTCAATAGAAAAATATAATATGTCAGAACTGACATCTTACTGAAAATTTGTAACATTTTGTTAAAATTAACATTCTTCAGTTACCTAGTTTGTTCTTGGCAATAAGGCAGAACAACTTGAAATATTGTTCTGTATAATTCTACATAACATTTATGCATGTATGATTTTTTGTTTTAAAATTATCACATATTATATAAATCTTCTGTTTGGAATCAAAACTTTATTTTGCTATCTTCTATTAGGAACTAATATACTTTATTTTGACCAAAACTATAAATTTTTGTAATAAACATATAAACCTGTAGTAATACATTACCTTGTGCTAATATTTTAGACTAAATTAAAAAATAAAAAATAAAAAAATATATAAAATGTCAGAATAAAAGGTCACAATTGAAATAGTTATAATACGTTGACTTATTATAACTGAATGAACTTATTATAGCATAAATGAGCTTAATTTAGTAATATTATTACGTAAATATGCTAAAGAGAAAATAAATAATTATCAAAAAATGTATAAATTCAGAAAAAAATTAATAAATGAAAATTTTCGAGTCAACAGAACACTACCTGGACGAAAATGTGTGAAATAGACGGTAGACAACATACTGCCGTCAAGTGCTGGCATCTGTTGTCAATAAATTTCATAAAAATCGATTTTTAGCAGGCTAACGACGAAACGGTAGCCTGGTCCATCTTCATAATGATGGGGGGTACGACAAATCTGTACCCTGTATCGCGAAAAAGTTAAATACTTAATTGTGTCTGTCCCCTTATAGTTGGAGTATATAAGAACTTGCTGGTCTGGATCAGGAGGTCTCTCGCAATTGAGCTCTGTACAGTCTATTATGCACCTTGCATTGGGATATTTTCTAAAACTACTTTGCATCAGAGATTGTACAGCAGACTTGGATGGCCAATAAACTACTTCACTACATTTAACCACCAGTTCATTCAAAAGAAAAAAAAATGTGTCGAAGCAGTAGTATGATGGACTGAAAACAATACATTTAATGATGCAAAAGACAAACCCAGCTTTAATTTTATCAAAAAGAATAGCAATCTGTTTTCTGTTAAACGTTGTACTTTAGGTTTTAAAACCTCGTATAATTACAGTCGACCCCCCTATAGGATCATAGATACGTTCCATTCTTTAGGAATCCGATTTCTTACGAGTCCTTCCAATCACAGCCCGACACGTGTCAAGTTTACGGACTACGGCTGATTGAAAGGTTTTCTTCCATAAAATTAATCGATTCTAGACTAATCTGACTCAACATTTCCAAAATACGTATATTTTTTGAAGGAATAATCCGTATACACTACGCTAAAAACAAAAAATTATAGGATTACTTACCGAGTTGTGCACCATTCGACATCGCCATTGCTCAAGCTTGTTTTCGTCGCGAGACAGCACACCAAACCACGGCCGATTTCTGATAACTTATTTTTCTGCGAAAACTTCGTTGAACTTTGACATCATTAATATAAATAATTTTTATCGCCGTTGAATAAGAAATGTTTCTTTCACAAGAAATGTATAAAATTACAGTGCTGTATTAGACTTATGGTACCTAATTTACATACTGTACAGACGATAGTTAGCGTAAAATCTCCGTAGTGTGGCGCTACGCGGCGGAAAAAAAATATATAATTATAATAAAGTTACAATAAATTAAGTTAATATATAATTATATATACAGTACCTAATTTATATATAATTAATATATAATACTGTACAGACGATAGCAAACTCTCCGTAGCGTGGCACTTGACGGCGGAAAATAGTTCGGCTGCCCGATGACGTTTTACGTAATTATAGAAGTTTTTTTTCCGTTTTTTACAGATACCATCACAATTTTTTCGCAGTTTTATAAGAATCGTAATTATTGGGACCGTAATTATAGGGGGGTCTACTGTAATTATATTTACAGACAAAAAACTAAACTCAATTTACCCGTCTAAATGTCCGTAGCGTGGCGCTACGAACAGCGGGAAAGTAGTTCGGCTGCCCGATGACGTTTTACGTAATTATAGGAGTTTTTTTTACCGTTTTTTACGGATACCGTCGCAATTTTATCGCAGTTTTATAGGAATCGTAATTATAGGAACCGTAATTATAGGGGGGTCTACTGTACTAGAATATACTTACCACATAATTTATGAAATTTGTGGCAAAAACATAAACACTTTATTACAACATAAAATATTTAATTAAGTCGAAGCACGATGATTCTTTCCTACGTTTTATCTCACTGAGAATTGTTTGTTAACGTTACGAACGTTTTAAACCTGTTCTTGATGCCATCTTCAGGTATTTAAAGATGAACGAGTATTGATAACTGTTCTTTTTGGTTCAGAACAGTTAAGAATACATTTAAAATACAAAATTCTTTGCAATATTAATCTATTTGAATCAAAGAGTAAATAACTGTAATATATATATATATATATACAATTTAAAATATCACAATAATAAAATAGACAAAAACGTTGGTTAAAGTTTGGAAACGTTCTTCAGGCAGAATTTTTTACTGCATTTTAAAGTTATCCAATTTAATATAAATGTTCTTCATCTGAAATTTGCTTTTCCTTGAGCATACAGTCGTGCTGTACATCTATTTAACTCCTTTCTCGAGATTAAACAAACACGGACTAACTGACATAGGCAGACAGACTATAATGAGAATGAATAGGTGTACAATTTTTTGAATTGCATCTCACGTAATTGATACAAATGTTAAATGGTTTACATTGTGTTAATTTGTTTTTGTTTTATATTGGTGAACGATATTATATAAGACTGTTCATTTGTTTCAATGCGAAAGGTAAATAACTTCTATTATTATTATAGCTGTAAATTTGAATATGTATCTTATTCACAACTAGCAGATGAGCCAGGAGTTGCTCGAACAAGCATTTAGATTATTTGATTCTTTTGTACTTCTAACCCTTCTATTATAGTATATTATAATATTTTTTATATAACTATAAATTTTATCATACGTAAGGGTTTAATACCCCAAGTACTTAATGTCACCCATTCTAAGGATTCTATACAGTAGAAAAATAAACTATTTTGAAAGTATGTTAGATAACGTTTTATCATACCAAGTGAACAATCAAAGGTGGCTTTTGTCGTTGTATATTTACTTAATAATTTTTTTACACAATTTCATAATTCAGTTAAATTCGACCGCTTAAATATAGTTCACTCTGTCCAATGATGAAAAACTGTTTGCTTACATATTGCGACCTTCAATGAAGCAAATGAGAACAGCAGAAATATTTAATCAATAATTGCATATTTTATAACATAAGAATTTAATTTCATATACAGGTTACATATATAAACACATATACAATAAATTTATATTTTGCAATTACTTTATTTAATGGTGAATAAACAATCAATTTACAATACAAAACTCNCGGGTTATATTGTTGCGATCGGGATCTGTATTGTACACGTGCTTTGGATACAGCGAACTAATATTATCGTTGTAATTTCGCATGCTACTGTTTGTACCGTGAAGTTGGAATTCCCCGAAATAGAATCTTTATAAAGACGCGAAATAGCTTAATTGGAAAATTATATCAGCTTTTGTTACTTTATCCTGTCTGCCTTTGTGGTGAATTCTAATTTAGCACACTTTCACACTATAAACAAAAACACGCGCAGTGCAAGTCAAAACACGTCGCGTTATTAACGCAAAGCGTCAACTATCGATCCAAGGTCACACGCATCGGCGCCGACTGAGTACGAAAGTTGAGATCCGTATCCGTATCCGTATCCGCGGATCTAGACACTAATTATCCGTATCCGTATCCGTATCCGTATCCGCGGATATACATTTTTAATGATCCGGCACATCACTAGTCTATACATAGAAATACATGAA
The DNA here is from genome assembly GCF_000671375.1 of Centruroides sculpturatus. NCBI lineage: Eukaryota > Metazoa > Arthropoda > Arachnida > Scorpiones > Buthidae > Centruroides > Centruroides sculpturatus. Next base: position 167,121 of record NW_019385228.1, on the reverse strand, counting down.
GCGTTGGAAAACAGAGTTTGAATATTAGAAAATATTTACCTGATATACAATAAAGAGTTAAACGTTAGGTTAGCAACCCGTCCCTGTAAAAATTATGAGTGCTACAGAAATAGAAAGAATAAACAGAAATTTTAATCAAATAGGCGTAATTGCGGCCCCAAGTAGCATGACAGCTTTGGAGGAAACCGACAACGATGTCCGATGTCTGAAAATACTTTTTCTGCCAGAAATATTAAGAAAATTGGAACGTGAGATGTGCGTACTTTATATCAGAGTGAAAGACTCGCTCAATTATTAGAGATTTGATGAAAACTGGTTGGACTTCCTTGGCGTCAGTAAGGTTAGATGGAAAACAAACGGCCGAATCAGTAGTGATGGCAAGACCATTTTGTACGCTGGAAATGAAGAGCTGCACGAACGTGGAGTAGGTCTTGTTCTGAGTAAACGAGAGAGTAGGAAAGTCGTTGGATGAAGATTCTTCAGAGATCACATTTATGCGCCAACTAACAATGCGGAGAAAATAATAATAGATGAATTTTACGAACCGCTCCAAGACGACTTTGATTGTATTCCGAATTATGATTTGAAGGTCCTGATTGGGGACTTTAATGCCCAATTGAGCGATGACCGTCGAGGCCTCGAGACTGTGATTGGTGCTCATGTGTCTTGTACACATATGAATGACAATGGAGAACGGTTAACATCGTTTTGTGAACACAACGGAATGTGTGTTGGGAACACATACTTAAAACATTGTCTGATCCATAAAAAACCTAGCGGGCACCAGACAGGCGCAGTTTCAATGAGATAGACTATCTGTATTAGTAAAAAGTGGAAGTCATCATATAAATACAGAAGTGCAGATATTGGAACTGACCATTACCTACTTAAAGCAAACATTAAGCTGAAACTTCGTAACTGAAGGCAGCTCATGGTAAAAAGACCATTTGCGATAGAAAAATTAAATGATCCAATCTTTGCTGAAGCGTTTACTCTGGAGTTACAAAATCACTTCTCTCTAGTTAAAGAGAGTATCTATCATCTCTCCAACTAAAAGATACATTCTCACGGAATGAGCGCAAATCATCATTGAAAAACGTCGAGTTATACGAAAGGGACAATGGATCCAAGATCGCTCGTAGAAACTAATTTATGAGAGAAAAGCCGTAAAACTTAAAAGTGACCAGGCTAAGACAATTGCTGAAATGGAGAAAGGAAGCCAAAGATATTTAGAGTTAGATAGATCTGTAACGAAAAGTTCTCGAAAAAAACAAGACAAAATACTTAGAAAAAAATGGCGGTGAAGCGCAAAAGGCTTTCGACCAGAATGATTTCAAGACCGTGTACGGCATAGTCAATGAACTGACTGGGATAAAGGGCAATTCTTAATTTTAATAAAAATTAAGAACAGGCAGTTTCTTATCGCTCAAGATGAGCAGAACAGGAGGTGTATGGCACATTTCCGAGGAATATTTAATCAAACGGAACTGACCGTCTCAAACGATTTTCATATTAAGGATACACGGGATGAGCTTCGGGATAGACACTGGTAATATTATTTTTGAAGAAGTGAAGTTTGCGATAAAGAGCCTAAAGAATAATAGAGCAGCCGGTTTTGACGAAAATTACAGTCGATATTTTGAAGCACTGAAGGCAGCAAGTTAACGCAATTGTTTATCAGATGCTGGAAATGTGGGTAAATATTGGAAAAGGGCGTTATAATCAAGATTCCTAGGAGAGAAAATATGTGCGAGTGTACCAATAGACGAGTTATCGCCTTCCTTTCTGTGCCTATGTGAGAGCTCAGATTTTATTATCGATTATAACCTTTTATATTAGTTAAAAGAAAATTAACGTTTAAATTTTATATTAACACAAGAAGATTATATATATATATATATATTTCTCAACAATTAAAATAAATAGAAGGATATGATTGTGTTTCCCACCGGATTCATTTCCTTTAAAAGGTGACACATCTTCCGAATGTGCCATTCAAATGTTTCATCGAAAGTCATCTATTGGCCACAACCTATAACATTTCAAAAAATAAAAAATAAACACAATACAAGACACGAAAAACCCCCCAATAAAATAGAGGGTCGGATGACGAACGTCGTCGTCGCTAGAAATTCGCCTCGTAGATGTGCCCGTCATTCAAATACCTCCTGGATTTTTCTCCGTCTAGAGTAAACACTTTGAATAAGTGAATAAATGAACTTTTAAAGTGACTCTTAAAGAAAAAGAACTCTTTTAAAATAACTTAGTGAAGAAGAGAACATCTGCAAAAAAGTAACTTTTCAAGCTTCATCAATCCGGCATTGTAAGGTATCTATACAACTTATCTAGATATAAGCTCTCTCTCTCTCTCTCTCTCTCTCTCTCTCTCTCTCTCAACATATAACGCGAATTTGTTAAATCGTACACTCAACCTTTACTTTAAATAATAATCTTTGTATAATAAGCTAAATAAACTGTTAATTGTTATTGTTTAATTTGGGTTTGGTGCACTTCCTTAAACGCGTTGTCTCTCGTGTCGGCTCCATCCGGATCCAACACGAGAGATAACCCCTTCTATACATAATCGCTTGCGCAAGAACGAGATCGCTATCGCGATCGTATGTCGATTACGACATTCTGGTGTCATCCTGACAAGGCATCGTTACGTGGATCCGATCCTCCGGTCACACGTGTATAGGCATTTTGTGTGGTTCTCCTTCGACACCTGCCTTCAATCATCGCTTGCGAGAGATGCAAGCTGCGTTTCACTGCAAAAGATCTTGCAGTGAGCAAAACTTCTTCGTTCGAAATATCATCAAACAATGTGTTGAGTATCGACACTCATTGGCGTTCAATTTCATTGATTTCAGAAAGGATTTTCACAGTGTTCTTCGCGAGTTCCTCTGATGATTCTTGCAAAACGGCAAACTTTTCACTATTTTCCAGACTTTATATTTGCATTCAAGTTGTTACATCAAGAATGAGGGAGGTAGTACGGACTTCTAAAAATTATGATTGGAGTCGAACAGGGATGTGTTCTGCCTCTTTTCCTTTTTCTTGTCGAATTCGATTACGTTATTAAAGAGACAGATGGGCCCAGTTCGCGTATACGAGCTGGAATTCACTTGTCTTACCAGGATCGTATTAGATATTTGGTTTTTGTTGTTGACGTTGCACTGTTACAGAAAAATGAAACAAAGATACAGTATGCCACAGCCACATTAAGTCAGCAGGCAGACAAAATTTGCTTCACGATAACCGCTGCGAAGTCGAAAAAATTATGCATGTATATAACACTGCCCAAACGCAAAAGTAATTGTCGAAGCACAACGATTCTAAAAGGTCGAAAGTTTTACTTGGTGGGTAGTGTTATATCTCAGAAAGGTAAGGAGAAAGTGGATGTGAAATGATGCATTGGAAAAGCAGCCACTATCTTCCAGTGGATGAACAAAATCCGATCATCACTTTATCTCTTTGAGAATGAAATTTCGGTTGTTCACATCCATCGTGATTTCAATAGCTAGTTATGCAAGTGAGTCATAAAAGTCTTCAGAAAACACATATAGAAGTCTAGATGTTTTCCACATTGATGCTTATGACGAATTCCAAAAAACCGATATTTAGATCATATAACCAATTAAGAGTGAGATGGACTCAAAACAAATGAGATGTGTAAACTTTATAGCATTTTCTCTTGTCAAAGAGTCCGACTACCTGATCAAATTTTTCTTATTGAGAATACAGTAGAGCGTCGTTTATCCGAAAGCCGGTTATTCGAAAGAATTCCAAGCATAAAGTATAATTTTTATTTGTTGTTATATTTTTCAATGTATTTATTTCGTTTGTACAACACAAAAAAATAATTTTTAAGGATACAATAGCCACGATTATTATTTTAAAAAGTTTACGTTAAGCTTAACATCGACGAACATTCAACGCGAAGCGACACGCAACGGAGAAAAATTTCAACACGGGATAGGTTAAGATATTTTTTTTTTACATAATCGGTTATCCGAAAAATAAGTTATTCGAACAACCAGTTCCCTATTGATTCGGATAAATGACGCTCTACTGTAATAGGGCAGCCATGAAATGGGTTTTCCCCGGTGACAAAAACGACAATGCGGAGACCACGGATATAATTAACATAGAGAAAGCTGAAGTCTTCTCCCACGATCGAATGTATTGGAAGATAATTGCTGTCCAGTATGCTACTCAGCATTAGAGAAACTGATACTACTGCTACCACCTCTATACTCATATAAAACAACTTTTGTTCTACAATTTTTAAAAATTAGTGTGAGAGGAAAATTTCCTACTTGACAACAAATTAATCAATTATTGAAAATAGCATAAATGATAGAAAGAATAACAGGAATAAAAAGCAAAGCATGAAAAGCCGTTTCCATAGCAACAAGTATGACAATTTTCGCAAATGTGCAAAGAAAATATACATCAGAATATAAAATCAATATACCTATTCCTGTGGTCAAAGATCCTTGAAGTATTGGAAAACCAATACGATACAGAGAATCTTTTAGTTTTTCGTTTGGTGTTTTGCATTGTGAGATGACATAAGCATACAAAATATGAGCAGGATAATTCAAGCTGAATCTCACACACAGAATAAGACTCATCATTGATATAATATCCAAGTTGACTCCCCAAAACGACATATAACCTAATGTTTCTACCATTGCAGATACGGCAGATATTGCAACAGTAATTTCGACTAATAAATTCGGTACAAACAAAAGAAAAACTGATGTTATCAGTATAGCAGTAATCCAAAATAATTGTTGAATCATTTCTCCGATGATGATTCCTTGCTCGATAAGACCTGACAAAGCACAATGCACAAGTACAGGAATGTCGGATTCGTCAGCAATTTTCAATAAATCTCTTAATGTATCCCCTTCTGTGTGAGAAGAATTCAAGTTTTTTCCCATAATAAAAAATCTACTGAATAAAATGTCAGTTTTGTTGCTGTTAAAGACGACGTCATTAGACAGTGATTGAGCAGCTCGGATATTAAAGAACACGTCGCGAAGTCCATCATTAAAGTCCTGCTTGTTTGACATATTGTAGCCTTGTAATGAAAATTTTGCTACAGGACTTTTCTGAAATTCTTTGTAGAATTTTAACCAAGACACAGTGAATTCTTTTCCGGCAATATTTGGATGTTTCTCGAATTTTTTCAACAAAGTTTCTATCGATTTTTGTACATTTATATCTGAGTAATCCAACGTTTCATTAATAATTATGTGAAAAGGATACGAATAACTTCTAAAGTACTTATGAGTAATCCTATATGATTCCGTAACTAGAGAGTCTTTTGCAAATAAATGTTCATACTTAACACCATGTTCCATATAAAATAAGCCCCATATTCCGAATGATAAGTTAATGATATAAATTATAATAATACTTATCTTTACTATTGGATTGGAAATTATTTTCCCTAATGAATCTCTAAAATGTGCCATAGTAAATTCTTCTTTTTTTTCCATTATTATTCTGGTTATGTTCATCATATTGTTCTAAAATGAAAAAGTTTGAAATTTATATATGAACCAAAACATACTGTATAAAATTTATTATACTATTTTTCTAAATTTTCAGTAGGTAATAAATTAAGATATTTCAGTTCAAGCTGATGTTTCTAGTAAAATTCTTTAAATTTGTGGGTGATTACGTAGGCCGATTCTGTGTTTTAACTGTAGAACAGAGGTGTTCAATTCGCATTCTCCCAAAGAAACTTTTAATGCTGCCTAATTAATGTGTAAACAACACCGACAAGTGTTTTTATTTATTTCAACGGCATAAACTAAAAAAAAAAAAGTTACAAAGCCGTAAACCTTCATACATATTTTATTTTTGACTGGAAAAGAAATATTTTCAAATACTTAGATATGTTTGAATGAGGAAGCTATTCTAAATAAAGCTGGAGTTGTGACTGAATAATTATAGATCTAAATTCCAGCAAAGGAGAGAATGAACAAAAGATGAAGTTTGGAAAATTAAGGGTCAATATTTGTATAACATAAGGTCTATTTAACTTTTCTCACTACTTTTTCTCCTTTAGCCTTTCTCTTGTTTTTTTCGAATTTTGGTCTATAATCATTGAATCCCAACTCCAGCTTTATTTAACATTTCTTCCAGAGTTGCAAGATTTGGCTATTTGTGCCAAATTTGGTGCCCTTTTTTTTAGATATGTAAAAAAATATCATTTGGCGCAATGGTTATTTTTTGGGCTACATATTATAAATAAAAATATTAGTCAAATAATAATGCACTTTAAAATGGTGTTTCGTCGTTTTTTATTAATTAGAGACACAAATAATATAAATATTTGTGTTTTTCAAATAAATTTTTGTTTTTCTCCTTTATAATAAATGAATTTATCTATTTCTAAGTAAAAATTGAAAGTGTCTGTAAAAGTAATTTTTTAAAATATTTTTTTTTTCGTGATAAAGTTTTAGTACTTATTACTATAATGTAGACATGTTAAATCTTAAATATACTTGTATGTTTAGGGATTAGGCTAGAAGTATATATAATTTATAATAGTCATGAAGTTTTGGGTCAGAAGTATATATAATATTCTTGTGGCCCAAAATTCCATGACTTCTTCCAATGTGGCCCAGTGAAACAAACAGGTTAGACACCGCTGATGTAGAATGTAGCAGAAAACTAGTATTTGCTTGTTATTTAAATCGAAATAATATTTTTAATTTAAAAAAAAATAAATAGTAATGAAACAGAACTAAAGTTATTTTGTAATAATTATAATATAACAATTAGCTTTATTATAAAACTAATAGTTTTATAATATACTATTACTGGACATGCATGTTTATTTAAGCTCTTTTTTAATGTGTTATCGTATCATTATTATATCGTCGTTATTTAAATGTTACTTTAAGTTTCTGTTGGTCACTATAGCAAAACTTTTTGTGTACCCGTGATGTAAACATACTTATTTTTGAAAATATTTATGCGTGCTAAAGTCTTAGACTTTCAATAATATTCATGGAAATGAAAAGAATATGATTTAATTAGAATACATGAAATAAAGCTGAGTGAAAAGGCTAATTAGTTTAATCACCGAAGAAGTTTCGAAAAACAGATTATAATTTGATTTACAGGACATATTCCGTGTTACATGAAAAACTTGATGTTCCTCTTTGGGCACCCATGAGAAAGGTAGCCAGTTCACCTTTGGGCTATATTTTATTCTTTCAGCGAAAATAAGAACAGTTTACATTCTTAAACGTGGTACTACCAGAGCGAAGTGAAACTAGGAACATTTAAAAAAGGAAAAAAATTACCTTTTAAAACTTGCCCCTTTAAAAAAATACCTCTTCTTTATACAATACTACATTACTTGCAACATAGTGCAATCTCTCAGAGAAATTTGTTAGGCTTTAGTCTATTATTTTTGTAGGTTCCATCAGATCTTTCGTACTATTCATTTTTATTTATATAATTGCCTAGGCAAACAAATCACGTTTTTGTAAAGGTCCTGTTGAAAAATTTTTACTAAATTTATGTATACATCACTGTTGGCATGACAGAGAAACATGTTTCATACCCGCAAATAGAGCTTTAATTAAAATTTTTTAACACTAAAATAGAAGAATACATCGAAAAACACAGTAATCATTTTAATTAAAGAGGAAAATAACAAAAAATTTTCATGGTAGCATAACTAGTGTCAAAAGTTTCTGAGTAATTATATTCTTTATTTATTTTTATTAAATTTCTTATGACTGCTGTTATATATATATTGTAAAGTCTTTGTAAATCCGCACTTAAAATGTAAATTTTAATATTGGCGGTAGACTATCACACAGCTTTAGCCAATGATTTCACTTTATTCTATTACTATAGATGCATTTCGGTCCTTTTCTAAAAAAGGTCCCTCTTCAGTACATTTGAGTACACAGTTTTATTTATACATCCCTTTAGCACTTTTATCTTGAGCGCACTTGATCCGCACTTAAAATTTACATTTTAAGTGCGGATTTACAAAGACTTTACAATATATATTTCTTTATTTATATTTTTCAAAGCGTTTTAGTAGATCGAAAAATGATTTTTTCTTCAATAAGAGAAAACTGTTAACCATTTTAAAGCAAAAAATGACGTAAGTGTCATAATTTTGAAAGTTCATCGTTCGACAATTGCTGAAACTTTCTTACTATGACGATCTGTAAGACATATGCATTGTGACTGTTCTGTTTTTATTTGTATACGCTGTTTTAATATATTTTTAATCTGTTTAAAAAATTATGAAGCCAAATCTCAATAAATATCTGACAAATTGGATACTACCATTTTTAGGTATTCACCACCATGCCTTTACTTATTTGTTTATTCCAGGGCTGTGCAGTCGAAGTCGTGGAGTTTCGGAGTTTTAGCCAGAGTGGGAGTGGGAGTCGTCAAAAAATCCGCCGACCCCGACTCCTTTTTAATTACCAACTTGTTATGTATATAAAACGGAAAAGTATTGGAATCGTGTCAAATTTGACCTCCATGTTTTATTTTGCAAATCTACACGTTTGGAGACATTCTGAACCCCTCAAAAAAGTCAATGAAAGAGGAAAAATTGTGTGTGTGTGTTGGCGTCTAATTTGTTTAATTTCTTTATTTTCTGTTCTGAGATATTAAACAATATCTCACAATGGGTAAAGTTTAAGAAACGAAGTGTGGCACTGTAGCTTGCGTATAAAGGGGCATTAATACTATTAAATTTTGGATCTTAATTAAAGGTCGACAGGATGAAGACATAAAAGGGGTCATGTGTCATATGTCTTAATAAATATTTTACTTGTTATTAGCGTTCAAAATTTAAAAAAATAAAATAAAACTCGTCTGTATCCTCAAAGTAAGGTTTTTAGCCATATCATAATAGTACTGTACAGTAAAACCGATAAGATATTTTCGCCTAAGATGTTAGAATGTGTATTAGGACACGATTTAGTTCAACCACTTTGACGCTTAATAACCAACTCCAGTGTTAAACCATCTGAGTCCGATTCTGACCACTTTGACCACAGAAATTATTAGGCTTCAAACAGGGTGAACGAAATCATGCCCCCCACACAGTCTAACATCCACCCATATAGAAAAAACCTCGAATCTTTTACTTAATTAACTCGAAATTTCAAGGTGTTCTGAATCCAAAAATGTAAAAATTTAGGAGGGATCATTTTTTTGATCGAGCGTTCCACTTTGTTATATATCCTCTGTTATATATAACAGCCGGAAAAGTAAAACTTATCAAATACATATTTATATATTACTTAGAGAAGTCTTTTAACTTTGAAATAAAATGTTTCATGTTCTATCTTTATTAGAACTCTATTTATTGAATCTTTTATTTTGAGGTTACGTAATGACATCAGAATTTCCGGGTCTTTTTCGGTAACAAGTCCGCCCCTGGTCGGAGTTGGAGTCGGTAGATTTTCACGCGACTCCACAGCTCTGGTTTATTCTCTGTATTGTTAAAATTTTATCATGTTTCAGACATATTATGATTTCTATTATACCAAAATTCCTAACGGTAAGGTACGTATGATTGTTATTTTGTACATTTCCATTAATGTAAGGTAATGTATAAAAGGTAGGTTCAAAACTAATCTAGATATCATCAAGAAACGAAACTTCTCGAGCTCAATGTAAAAAGCAATATCAATATAATGAATGAAATGAAAAATGAAACGAAAATCGATAGGAAAAATATATTTCTTTGTACTGTACATATTCTGCATCATAAATTTCTATGCAACTTCTTCCGTTTTTCCTGTGATTTTTACGAGTGTGTGCTTCTGCTCGTCATGTGGGCATTGCAAGTGAATCTCACTTATAACTGACAAAAACCTCATGTGACAAAGACTATACCGATTTTATTCAGGTTATTTGGTTAAGTCATCCCATATGTTACTTTTTAGAATACACATCTCCCAACGACAAACATTTTTATCCAGCAGAATCAATGCTCGATAAAATATAAATTTTATATTAATTACAATTTTTGTAATACAGTATAGTGCAAAACACCATAAGAACATTAACATTCTATGTCTACTTCAGATAACATATCAACTAACTAAACTAAATTTATATAACAAAAAATTTAGATAACAAATATTATTCCTGTAATCTAAAAGTATCACTCAAACATCATCTTAAATATCAAAAATTTAAATAATTAATTTAATAAAAAGTAATCTTTCGTTATAAAAGAATTTCAACTTACCACATCTGACAAATTTTCTAGAACGAAGATTCCGTTCTTCTCTATATCCACTCAAAGCCAAGCATCCTCCGAAAAATGTTATCTGATATACAAAATTCAAAACGACACAAGTTGCAGTATAATAACTGAAAATTTGGATGAAGGGAAAAGGAGCCATCATCCCGATGCAGTAGGAAATGAAATTAGTGAGTGATGTCAAAGTAATGGAAACTCCTGCTTCTCCATATGTTACTTCCATGCGTTTTTCAACTGAATGTTTGAAATCAGTAATTCTCCAACATGCTATTAATACGAAAGCATCATCTATCTCGGTAACTAAAATACATGCAAAAGTTTTATTATATCATCGTTATCGCTTACGTACATTGCAGCGACATTGATTTACTTACCAAGAACTAAGAATGGAATCGTAGCATTCCAGTAGGTGAATTCAACACCCGATGCAGCCATTAATCCGAAAGACGACGATACAGCCAGGCCAGCGTTAATTACACTTGCTACACCAAGAAGAAGTTTGCTTTTCACCCAGCTATTGCTCATATTAAGAAATATCGAAAGAACAATCATAATTGCGACCAAACCTCCAATTTTAGGTTTAGTTCTATCAAATTCTTTTCGAAATTCTTGTTCCATTATTGGAACAGAACTTGGAACAGCTTTGATATAAGTGAAATTATATTTTTGAATTGTGTCATAAACTTGAGCTGACCATTTTGTAAACAATTTGTTTTTACTTCATTTTTATCATCGGTTGCATAGAATAACATAACAGCATTTACTTTATCAACGAAATTTTGATTATCTTTAGAAACACCTCCTAAATTTATAAAATAGGCTTTAAAAGTGAAAGACAAGAGATCTACATCTACAGGGTATTTTAGCTTCTTTCTCTTTTGTAGTATGGAATCAATTCCCACTTCTGATATCACTTCGATAATAGCATTTTCAAAGCATTTTTTATGTATACGTGTGCAGACGTCTGTATATTGTATTGTCTTTCCGTCAGTCTCTAATTTAATATTTTGTATGATTTCGTCGACCAATTTTACTTCTGAAAGTATATTTTTTTCAAACATGTTTCTTTCGTATTTTTCCAACAGGTAAATTGCCAGAGTATTTGGTATATCAGGAGTTCTTATCTGATCAGAAAACTGAGATGAATTAAATGAAAATGTATTCTCTATGAATTTTTTCACTGTAAAAAGATTTCCTCTATCAGGAGTTATTATATCGTTAAATGTCTTACTGGGAGTTAATGTTCTGGAAAATATGGAGAGAGTAATTGACAGAATAATCGGTAAAACTATACAGTAATATGGATGCCGTCCAACCGTTTTTCCTAATTTTATAAAAATACGGCAAAAAATTCTTCTTACGCAATCCAATTTCATTTTGCAATTTGAATGTGTCATAGGAGAACGATAAGCAAAGTTATCTGAAAAAAAATGAAGAGAAATCTGACCAATTATGCAAGTTTAGTTTTACTTTTCATTACTTATCTGAAATTAACAAACAATAAACATTTTTTTTTTTAATATCAGGTGTGGTAGAAAAATAAAATTTTTCTAAAATCCATTAAAATACCTTTCTATTTAGCAATTTTCTTAAGATTAAAAACTTATATTTAGTTTAAATATTTGTAATCTATATAAATAAAAATGTAAATATTCGTTTGTTCACAATCGTAAAACTCCGAAAGTTCTTAACCTATTGCTTTGAAATTTTGACACAACATTGCATTCGAATACGCGCGTGTTTTTACTTTATATAGAGATCGAAACCCCTTCCCCGACGGGGAGAGGGACAAAATTAAGTCTAATTTCCTCTTATTATGAATGTGTGTCATACTACCGGGGGTTGAAACTTCCTACCACCAAATAGAATTGGGAAAAATCAAGTTATTGGGAAAAGTCTCTCATATCTCTCATACTAAGAACAAGATAGTTAAGATAGATTTAATGTTGGAATAATCTATTTGTGAGACTGATTTTATTTTATTTTATATTATTAAATGTTGTTATTCCTTTTTTAACTGTCTTTGGTTTTTTCATGGCCAGACATCATATTCCTTTATCTATGCATTCTACACTCGAAATAATTTAGCTCTCCTTCTAGAAATAGCAACAGTTAAGTGAATCGCGAGTTAAACTGCGAAAACAATAGTTTAACTGATGTCAGCATCGTGACGTGATCGAGATCACACAATCTTGATCTTTACTTCCATTCGATTTAGCCATCCTTAGACAACGTGAGTGGTCCGTAAGTTCTGGGTACTTTGCTAATCACTAAAGTAACGGTCCCAGTATTCTCACAATATAAGTTATGTGTCTTCGGACCTCACCAATAAAAAAGCAGAGAGAGAAGAGCAAGTCTTCTATCAATGACAGAAAACAAAACACTTTGTTCTCTTGTTCATTTTTCTAGTTTTTGCTTTTGTCTTTTGATATCTGTCTATTATCCAACATCCATTAAATTTAAATAGTGTCTCATTGCCTAAAATTTACTTCTGTAAAGATAAATAAATGAATGTTTTTCTTGTTGCTTGTTTAAATAAAAAGTTTATGTTATTACATAAATAATCATACACATGTACTGTACGTATACAATGTATCGAGATTGTTATTTACATGTATACAATTGTGAAAATTAACAACTGTTTAATTGTTATTTATATTTTTAAATAACAATTAAACATTTTATTTTTCATTTAATTATTTATTATTTTCATAATTTTATATATTTTATAAAATTGTTTTAATTGTAATGGGTTACAAATATTAAAATAACAACACTGAATCATTTAAAATAATAAAAATCAGTTAATAATTTTTTTCGCAATTAAGGACAATGGTATAGCCTATATATATAGGACACTTTCACTTTTGGCAGTATTCGGGCTTTGGCCCGAAATCGACCAAAATTCGAAGTGTCCAGCCACAACGCAAAATGGCCAATGTCACTGTGAACTTACTGGTAAATGTCCGATTTTTTCTTGATTTTGGAATTTGGCCGGCCAGTTTGCGAAATGGTTGGGGCGATCGGCAAATGTCAAAAGAAACAAGTCATGGTCGTTTGTAAGTTTTATACGATTTCTCCGGGCAGATTTGAAATTCTCAGCCTCAGTTTTGGTTTGCAGCCAATCCTGGTCTCATAGGGCAACTGCTGAACGCCTTGGAGAAAACAACGGTTTTTCATGAATTAAATAAATCGGAGCCCCTTAGCCCAATGTGTTAATTTATTTATCTGCATTCATCATATTCTGAACATCCTGGTTGGCACGTTCAACTGGATCTTATCTTTGGTTATGCATCGGTTTTCCGTGTACTATTTTCAGTTCATGCCTTATGTTCTTTAATCCATTAATAACTCGGTTCGTAAATTTTCTCCATTTATCTGATTGAAGCTCACTTGGAGCACCTATTGTGGTGAAGATATGAAGAAGCTGGTAAGCACCTTCTGCTCGTTTGCTTTTCAGAGGTCGCAATAATATAAACTTGGTTAAATGATTCTGATAATTCAGTAAAAACATGTACTTGCCGTCAGCTAAAAATTTGGTCTGATATAGCTTGCATAAGCAGAGGAACTGTACAATGAAATGACTTTTTGTGGTGACATTTTCCAACTTAGTTTGCAGCTCGTTTTATATCCGTGTGCGACTTTCATGTACAATTTTCAAATGGGTATCGTGCAATATGTCGAAAAGTTCTTCTGTATGAACATTGTACAAAATATCGCTATTGTGTCCTGTTATTGGCACAATAAGTGTTTCTTTGCCGTCAACTTCAATAACATCGTACTTTCTTAGTCGATGAAAGTCCACACTTTCTTTTCTCTGTTTGCTTTTGCCTGTTGAAAGACCTCTATAAAAGCGGCGAATTTGTATCTGATGAGGATACAAGTAAACGGCTATTTTCGTTTATTTGCAGCAACATATTTAAAAGAATCCGAGAACCTGATTTTCTTAGCAAATGTTGGTTCCGCATTTACGTGTAGTCTAACTTCACCCAGCATATTTGTCTTATCAGAAGTAGCTATGGAACATTCTATGGAATAAGAATTATGAATATTTGAAATTGTAATATTGTAACATGGGATATCTGCCCCAGTAAATTGTGTCCTGTTGCTAATTTATGCATTACTTTAAAGGAAAACGTGTTGTAGCAAGCAATCTTTTATTAACCAGAGCATAATTACTATATATGCTTCTACCAGCAATGTGTGTCATCACACATCCCAACAACACATATACGTACACTACGACTTAACCTTCGGCCTCAAAGTATCCATATAGAATACTATAAAAATAGGAGGGATACAGTACTCACAATGAAACCGTTATGTGAAAATAATAAGAACAAGTCACAGAGGCAGGACCTTCTTCGAAAAGCAGCAGACATAAGGAATATTATTGTCACAATGTGGCACCTTCCTTGCTAGCACGTACACGGCACCAGCACTTCGGAAGCAAAGATGTGCAGCCTACTGGATAGTCTTGCATCAGCACATCGAATTTTGGCCAGAAATTTTCTGTCACTTCGCGAAGTGGCTGACCAAAGTCGCATATACACTGGTAATTTCAAGTACATCTGATATTGGCAACTCCTTTCGGTCAGAGTGCGAAATGGCCTGCCAAATCGGGCTTAGGCCGTAACATATTTATATTTTATATCACTTAAAATAATTAGTTTGTACAAATCGTTTATTATAATTTATTGTGTTATTTATGATAAAATTCTAAAATATTTTAACGTAAAGAAATCAACGAAGGAAAACTATAAATTATCTTTCATAATGACTATTTTTTATGTATTACATAAAAATATGAAAATATGTAAATCTACAAACATATGAAATTCATAATAAAACATACATCTCTTTTAAAATATTCACGATAAAATAAATTATTTAATCTATTAAATTAACTTTTTAATTAATATAAAATTTAAATATTTATAAATTATTTTTCATGAATATTTTTGTTTTTATTTGTTTAATTTAATCTTGTAGAGCAATAGATGTAAAAGTGTTATTTTTCGTTTCAAACATATTTTATTTATTTATAATAAACGTTTTCTTAATCAATATATAATCTCTACTCATACAGAGTTATTAAATTTATAATATTTTTAAATGCAATTTTATTTATTTTAATAATAGATTATAAAGTATTTAGATTTAGTATTTTTAATCATTCTTTTAAATAATATAGCTACTGTATATTTAAAATATTTAGGCTAGGTTTAAATTGTAGAAATTGTTAATATTAAAGCGACAGTATCATTTTATAGTTAAAATAATTAATTTAATATTTTTTTATAGTTTAATATTGTTATTGTTTATCTAATTCTTTTACATTGTAAAACCGTAACACGAAAAAAATAGACTTAAGAATAAACAAAAATTACAAACGTAGAACATAAATAAGCTTTTATATTTATTATTCTTCTATATATTCTAGAAAAATATATTTTTCATAACAGCATATACATGTGTTTGGGCTGCAATTTGAGAAATAAAGTAGACCTATAAATTCTCAATGTTGTCTGCTGTCTGTTAGTCCGGTGTTTGTCTGTCTGCTATTCTTTAATTTTGAGAACGGGAATAAAAAGATTAAACTGAATAAAAAGTATAGAAACGTCAGTGACAGAAAGACCCGATGAACTGTATCCGAAATTCCGTTGTGAACCAGAAGTCTCGTTAATAATTTAAAATTTCCCAGGAAATGTGTTAGGTAAATGACTAGAACGACTCTTGCTAACAGAAAAACATGATGTACAGGATCATGCGACTACTAACCTGAGGCGAAGAACATAAATTTCAAATTAAATCAATTAAAATATGATACAAAATTTTAGTTCGACATTTTAATGATGTCACGATACATAATTCTTCGGTAAATTTACATAATTTGATGTTTTTAGATAATAATTAATAAATAATTAATAGTCAAGGAGGGATGATTTGTATATTTTTTTACTTAATTATTTCTTATTTACGTTAAAATATTTCAGAGTTTTATTTTAAATAACACAACAAACTATAATAAACAATTGTTAAAAATTAATTATTTTAAGTAATATAAATATATAGGGCATACTATTTTCCAAAATTTCGAAAAATTAGACTGATTTTTATAATTTTAAATTACTCAGAGTAATTAATTTAATATTTGTAGACCGTTACAATTAAAACAGTTTTATAAAATATATAAAATTATTAAAGTAATAACAATCTTATTTCTTCATATAATTATTTATTTATATTTTAAAATTAAATAGTTGTCAATTCTGACAACTGTATACATGTAAATAACAATCCCGATATATTGTATACGTACTGTACATGTTTGTGATTGTTTATGTAATAATTTAATTTTTTATTTAAACAAGTGACAAGACAAATATTCATTTATTTACCTTCAAAGTAATAAATTATTTTGGAGACAATTAATATGGTGTTTTATGTAAATTGGATACTATTACATAGTGTGTAATTTACATAAGACACTATATAAATTAGATAAATGTTAGATAATATACGGATATCGAAGGCAAAATCACTAAACTAGAGAAAGGAACGAGAAACCGGTATGCTTGCTCTTCTCTTTTATGTCTTGAGACACATGTATCAATTGTAGCTAACAAATTACTATGAATCAATATTACTTTATTCAGAGTGTACGCCGATTCACTTCTGTAACCTCGATAAAAAAAGTACTTGTTTGTCTAATATTTTTATAAAGCCTGTAATTTTTACATTTAATTGAAAGGGCATAGGCTACAGTATATGAAAATATTAGTTAAAATAAAGACTGGCATGAGGTGAAGAGCAGACGAAGCACAGTCAGACTCAAGCGGATGCAATTAGAAATGTTTGCTATTTGCAATAGATCAATAGAAAGCTGGATATAGCTGCGCGTTGCACATCACTGTCCCAGGTTGGGATTTTCACTAATTTTCATTACAGAGTCGAAGTAGTAAAGCTCACAGTCTGCATAACGTATGTATCGGCTCAATCAATATATTAGCAGTCAGAATTATTTATTCGAATTATTTATTTTATTCTTTAATATAAAGTACTTCCGAAAAATAATTCTATTGAAATAGTAATATGACGTGAATTGCAGAATATACTAATAATATTAAAGCTTTTATTATATTTTTAAGTTACTAAATAATCATTAACATTTTAAACATATTGTGTAATGTTTAAAGGGATCCACTTCTGATCAGGCAAGCTCACGTCCTAACCAATCGAGAAATTTTAAAAATTGTCCCGTTCATCATTCTAATTTATAAATAGAACTTGTTTAATTAAAGTCTTGACTATAAAATTATATATAAGTATGAAATTATATCTATAATTACAGGTATTTACCGCATGTAACTCTGCAAAGCGATGAAAATATAACTTGCTCGTTTCATATAAAAATACAAAACTAAATNTTACCTAAGGGCCCTAAATATAATTCACTATAACGACTTTAGTGTATATAATTCATTATAACAAGATAAATATTCCAACTAAAGCGAATAATAATGAAATATATGGGAATAATTCACTAAAACGAGGTCATGTTCAACATACAAAATTAAAGGAATAAATAACTCTGCTCGTAATTCACTAAAACGAGGTTGTATTCATTAAATAGGGTTGAAATAAACTCGTTTAAAGAGGTTACTAACCGTTATAAAATTCGATTTTAAATAAATTTCATAAATAAGCGAGAGTTTCTAACCCTTTTATAACGATCTTAACACGTTTCTAAGCGTTAAAATAAAAAAAAAAAATAATAATAATAACTCTAGATAATGCATTTTCGTCACGGCTTTGCTATCTTAAATTACTTAACTTCCTTTTATTTTTATTTTAAACAATATGGGAACAAAGTAGAAAAATAGATATAAGATAAAGCAGGATTATTATTGTTAAAAATCTAAAAATAATAATAATTTTTAGAGGGGTAAAAAAAAATACCCCGACTAAACAATGTACAAGAGATAACAAGGTTACTGTAGCTAACAATAAGAGGAGAAAAAATGAGCGTGTCATCTGTACAATCTCCAATAGAACGACAACATATTTTTTATATATATATTTTTTTTTATTATTTTTTTAACAGGGAAAATGCCACAGAACTACTTTTATACGTCATTATCATTAATTTCCACACTACAGAACTTAACACTACAGCTGGTGTTCTTTACACAGTAACTAGTGTATTCTTATTGATCCGTTACATTCTTGTACACTAGATTAGTAAATTACGTTGTGTTTATCTTCCTCGATTCTAGTGTATGAACAGCAAACTGTATAAGAATCACTTTCAGTCTCGTTTAAAAATAAAATAATAATAGTATTAAAAATATAGTATTATATTTAAATTTTCCACGTTATTATTCAACAAGTTTTGTTTGTAGCATATCATTATAAATAACCTTGTTCTACGTAAAAGACAATCATAGTCGTTTTTTCTATACATCGCTGTGTTCTTAATTATAGATAATAATATAGAAAATGTCAGCTGTTTTTAAAACTTTAGTAATATAATTTTTAAAATTATTTAATTGTTTACGACTTTACGTCTAAATTTATGAAAGATTTATTCGTTAAGTATTGTCGCATTTTGTTATTAGATCTGTCTTGCACGATATCAACTCTTGTAAAATTTAGAAGGGAGTAAAAAGTTATTAATAATAATAATAAATATATTTATGTAAGGTGTTTATAGTAAAATCAGTAGTAGGGCCTATTTTCATTTTTTTATTATATCAGACGGTATATTTCAGGTTTTAAAACTTCATAGAATTTAAATGTATATTAAGTGTAATATTAATTAGTTGTGTTTATAAACTTTTGTGTTTATGCTGCTCTGAGATCCGGATTTCTATAGACATTTTCCTTTGATTTTTGAGGCATTTTACTTCATATTTTAACCGACTCGTTAAAACAACATCGCCGGAAAATAAGATCGAATATCCCATGAAAAACTATAAAAATTTATAACCTTCCTTCAAGAATGTAAACATTCATCCATCCAAACATCGTGAAGCTAATATTGCAAGTCATAAGCTTACAATTAATGTCCGTTTTCTTCACTTTATTATGTACCAGGGACACCTATCACCTAAACACCTGCTATAGTAATATTTACTTTTGACAACATTTAATCACATGACGTAGTTTTTAAGTCGAACCAATATAAACTTGATTCACCACCCTCGGAGGAGTCTCTCACCGAATGCCAGATCAGTGACGTCCAAGAAGTTACCAAGGATTCCAAATTTCCTGTATCGAATGCGATCCGTGTATTTCAGTCGCGACTCTGTTAATTTGTGTATTCAAAGAAATACGGACTGACTCGAACTTCCAGGGAATTATTAGATATGATAACAAATCGTGTAAACTCTCACTCGGTCCCCCTTTAATTTGTACTCGAGAGTTAGAAAACCTCGAAGTATTCGATGTTCGTTGATGTAAGTTTATCTCTTATCTAATAAATTTTTGGTTTCCTTGTTGAATGTTGGCATTTACTCGTTTATTGCGTACGCCTTACCAACGACCCCTCTCATCTCCTCCACTCGACCTGAAAAAAAAGAATCCCGACCCCTCGGGATCATAAAACGTATACCAGCCATTTATCGACAAGTGGGTTGTTTCCAACAAACTGTTGCCGAGAAAGGGGCGAGACATCCGCATTGACTCCGGCTACTCACACTACTATTACTCTAATTAAAGACGATTTCTTTATTTAAAACCCTTTTAGCAGCTGTCTATCAATTACAACGAATATCGAGTGTTTTAAAACTGTATTCGTTGGATATGTTCGTTGTAAAATGAGATCTAAATCGGTGAATAAACTAAACAATTTTATTTTAGTTAGATCACGCATCATAATGTTTTACAATTGTGAATGCTATAAATTAAAATGCAAAATCATATCAAGATATAATTTAACTTGTTAATTATACAGTTGTTTTTATTTCTGCTTTCGTCATGTACACGGTATTAAGTTTTTCGGCTCTGTATATAACAGAGGAATAGTATGGCGATCGGTCAGAAATTTAACACCAATATTTTTAATGTTAAAACTCAAAGTCCTTGACACGACCAGAAATGCAAAAATCGGGATTTTTCTGTGTGTATAGATGTTTGATTGTGTGTTTATGAGGTGTTCGGACCTCTACTGGAAACCTGCAATTATTACATGCGACAAATTAGTAATTGGCAAACAAAAATAAGTTAAAAAACAATCTAGCAAAAATATAATTAAATAAATGAAGAAAATAAAATAAGAATAAACAAAAAATATATAGATTCGTCGAACATGTTTTTAAACACTATAATATTGCTTAAATGACTAATATTGATTTTATTTAACTACTTTTAAGTGCCATATTTTGCAGTTTTTTTACACTTTATACACATTTATCGTGCATTTTCTCTTGTTTGTTCTTAATGTTAAATAATATTTTCAATGTTAAATATTAGATTTTCATGATTAGAGTTTAAATTTATCTTTAAGCACAGTTCATATTTAATCACATATTATTAAATGAATTGTTTTTATTTTAAATGAATTTCATCGTATCATTTATGTAAGTTAAATTTTTAGCGAAAAGTTTCGATCGCATCTAATGATATTTAATCAAAGCATGCTGTAATGTATTTTTCTGTTATCATTGTTTCTATATAATTATCGTCTTCTTGATGTATGTTATTAATTTAAATCAGCTTTAAATTTACTGATTTTATAAAAATCCATATTCTGAATATTTTAAATACAGGTAAAAACCACTAAATTTCTAGAACCCGTGATTCAAAAACTTTTCTGGAATAACCATTTTCCTAGACCAACTGTAGTCACATATAATAATAATGCATCAGCATACTTAGAACCGACTAATTATACACTTCTTATGTCTAAATTATACCATGGAATTCCAGAAATTTAATTAAATAAATATTAAATATAAACGATATTCGGTCTCCAACAGAAAGTTAGTATATAGGTAAACGGCCCTAAGCTTTTCGTATCTAGTGTCGATTTTATTCAAATTATTATTCATATTAACGTAGGAGAGACGGACAGACGACAGTGAGAACGTATAATTCTGCAATTTAAAAACTGCAGCCCAATTAAATGAATAAATGGATGGAATACAGTTTGTTATACTATTAATAAACCAATGAAACAAGATGAATAAGCAAAAGTTAAATTTAGTTGATTAACTAATACAATACATTAAAAATTTTTTTTTCCAATATTTTACTTTATTTTGGTTTAATATGGACTGGGGTTTATGCATACAACTACTAAAATATGTTCTTACTAAGTAATAAACGTTTTATTTTTGCCTATTTTATTTTATTTTTTAAAATACACAGTATGAGTTAGTGTACAGTACGTTCTTTTTTAAAATTTCTTGTAAAATATAAATTCAAATAAACAATATAAAATGAATTATTGTATATGTAGTTGTTATTTAATTAACGACATATGAAATGTATAATATAGCATAGATACGCTATAATCGTTATTGTTATTACGATTTTAGTGTGACTGATGGAGATAATCGATTTGGCAAGTGAAAAACATAGTAATATCAAATTCACTTTTTACATCAGCGTACATTTTTTATTAAAGATTTTTCGCAAAAATGAATAATAACTATTCTGTTACTGTTACAATGGTTGCTATTATTAAAGGAGAAGGTGTTATTATGGAACACTGCGGGTATTATGGAACCACCCCATTTCGAACTGATAATAGAAAGGTTGAGGAGCACGTTTTAAACGTGTAAACGTGTACGTGTGACGTTCGGCGCCGCTTTCCCGTAAGCCTAAAAGTTTGACGATGGTGTTTGGAATGTCGAGCGTGATTCCACCGACTATTCAAACACCATTGTCAATCTTTTAGGCTTACGGGAAAGCGGCGCCGAACGTCACACGTACACGTTTACACGTTTAAAACGTGCGCCTCAACCTCTCTAATAAAGGTGAACTGTAGCAGAATGTGGCTGAACTGAACTAGGCAGACATCTACATCTCGTTTTACTTCAGTTAAACAGTTGTCCGTATTTAATCAGCAAATTTGTTTTTTTGTTTTTTTTCAAAATTCGCAAGTTTTGAATGCTAAGTGAATTTAATTATTTTTAAAATATAAATCGTGTAGTTGTAGGTTCACTGGTGCATGTATTCCGTTCCAGAGACTTAGGGGTACATATTAATCTGTGTGATGTTCACGTTTTTTAAATTTTGGTCTCGACAGACATAAGTTAATTCGAGATGGCGATGCGTGAAATACGGACCCCATTGGTGCTTTTACAGTAATATGGAACTCAACTCCTCCGAACTTTCTATTTGCAAGCAGACATTCCTCCAGAGCAATTTGTGAAAAAGACACTAGGTAGAAAGCCAATTCTTCCTGAGAATATCGAAAAAGAGCTGCTGGAATATATATTGTTGATGGAGGTCATATTTTTCTATTATAAAAGCATTTTTGCGATAAAATACATTGGAGTAAATAATTTTGTAATTATTTAACATTTTTTGTACTTTCCTATTTGTTTTTGGCTACATTAAAGCATTTTTTGAAAATATACAGTAAAGTTCCATATTACCACCCGATTTTCTCTAAGCCTATTTTCTGACTTTTTGTAAAAAAGCCTTCAAAAACCATACTTATAGTTACACTAACGAAAAATCCAATTAAGAACATTTAGTTTAATAGTTACCAGTACTTCTCGCACAAAAAATGTGGGTGTAGTTATGATACCGTGTTTACAATTCACTAAAATGTAATTGGGGTTCCATAATACCACCTTCTCCTCTATTATTTTGTTTAAATTGATTATTCAGCAACATAAATGATGTCTTCTTTGTCAGCTATATTTGAGGTTTCATCATGTCGATTTGTTCTTAAATTTTTATAAGAATCATATTTATCAAGAGAAATGAAAAAAAAATATATTTTTTTAGTTTTATCTACTCGATATGACGGAGATAAGTTTTCTTTTTTTAAAAAAAATTGTCATCAAAATTAAAACAATCGTTCAATATTCCACAAGTATACTTACTTCTGCAGCTGTTGAACTGTAATCAACTAATTTTTTTTGCTTACTTTTTGTGATGAGATAACATTAAATAATTTACAGTTATCTACAAAGCACCGATCAGTGCACACTGCAGCATTGTAATCGCAATGTTCGCGGGTGATTAACGTTACTGTATGAAGTTAATTAGATTGGCATCTGAAATAAATAAAAATTTTGTCGATGGCTGATAAAATTTTATCATTAATTAAGAAGTATTAATCCTTATTATTAAGAAAACTTATTATGAATATAAAAAGTGACAAATATATCAAGTG
The DNA here is from genome assembly GCF_000671375.1 of Centruroides sculpturatus. Lineage (NCBI taxonomy): Eukaryota > Metazoa > Arthropoda > Arachnida > Scorpiones > Buthidae > Centruroides > Centruroides sculpturatus. Next base: position 143,485 of record NW_019385228.1, on the reverse strand, counting down.
CTCTCACACTAAAATTAAAAAGAAAATTTAAAATGTGGAGTTAATCGATTTGGTTCGTGAATGGCTCAATTGTAAGTGAGGTACTTATGGAATATCAAGTTAAAAGAAGCGTTTTAATAAACCAAAAGTTACATTTAAACGTTCTCAGCTTTTATATATTAGGTATTTTCTGGGAAAACAAAACTGAGGTTCCCCTGATATAGCTTTTGCTGTTACCTCTTGACCTAAAAACATGAATATGGTGATCTATTTCTCAGGTTCAATCTGAAGCAATTTAAATCTTGTAGTTTGTAGGGAGGATGTGAATCTCCAACGTGATAACCGACAAAACTATGAATAAATATTTAAAATAACCACATGTACTGTACAACCTGCGGCCTACCAATTCTAGGAACTGGTTACATCTTGCACATATGTAGACACATGATAGACATATGCTTGTTTTCTAATATTGATTTTTCCTGACGATATCGTTTTGCGAAAATCATAAGTACGTACAGTCTGATACGAGAAAAGAACTTTACTCTGAAAATCTCACATAATATATACTCGATTCCATGGTTTCCTTCGTTTTATTTATTATCTAATATAAATAATAAATCCAAGTCACTATTTATTCAACTATGTTTAAATTAGGGGTCCCCAAACTTTTTTCCTGTCGACCCCTTTATAGAATATTTGCCTTCTTATCGACCCCAAGATTAAATATTTAACAAAAACATTAAACCATTTTTGCATTTCTAATGTTAAGCGATAAGGAAACCTGGGACCATATTCTGATCACTGTCTCTGGTCTCTGGTCTCTCGCAAGCCGATCGCTGATTGGCTAATCATTTGGATTAGCCAATCAGCGACCGGTTTGCGAGAGATGAGAGACCAGAGACAGTGACCAGAATACGGCCCCAGCATAACAACCCAACAAAACAGAGAACAGCACTGCTAAGAATTACGAGAGCTTACCGTACAAATTCTACCGAAGCACTTATGGTAATAGCGGGAACAACGCCAATTGACCTAGTTGCACAAGAAAAGGCAAAAACATACATGTGCAGAAGAGGTCACAATATCATACTAAATGGGACTTCTCTCAGTGAAACAGATTATGAATGTCAACCAACTGCAATTATACTACCAAGAACATATAATCGCAAGGCCATTGTAATGGCAGAAGAAGAGGAGAGTGGAGAAATGGAAATCTTCACTGACGGATCGAAGGTTGAGAACCAGGTGGGAGCCTCTTACCTGGTCATGCAAAATGAAAAAGAAATATATCATGACAAATTCAGACTTGATGACCGGTGCACTGTGCACCAAGCCGAACTTTTTGCCATACTTCAATCAGTGAGATGGATCATCTCAACCCGACTGACCGGCTCCATCATTATTGTAAACACTGATAGTAAAGCTGCTATTTGCTCTCTGCAGCAGTTTAATGATAGAAATATTATGGCATTAGAAATTAAGAACTTAATTAGCAAACATGAA